>NW_019943458.1:93554-101396 GCF_002910315.2 Salvelinus sp. IW2-2015 | reverse complement strand
ACACACACATCACAACATATCCACACATCTTACTACACCCTCTTACACGCATCAACAGAAGTGCATCACACACACACACAACACACACACCACGCACACACACACATCCACACACACACCCACCACCTAACATTCCACACACACACCTTACAAACCACACAACACAACATTCACACAGACCACTACACACACAACACGCACATCATCACATACATCCTACAACGACACCTACATTCCCACACACATTCACACCCTAACATTCCAACTCACACACACACCTACATTCCGACACACACACCTACATTCCACACATCAACACACTTACTCGCTACACTTTCCCACACACACCACACAGCTAGACAACTTGTAAGGTGGCTAAGTTTCGTCTTTACACACACCTTACATTGCACACATTCTCACACACACTCACACCGCCTACGAATTCCCACAAACATGCCTGTGAGATTGAAAGATCACACGACGAAAATGAGATGCAGTAATTTAGAAGAGACACACAAGACAACACTCTACGATTTCACACACACACACCTACATTCCCACCTACACACAAATGCGGCCTAATTTCCACACAGCACGACCTGTGACATTCCGCACTACAGCACACACACAGCCATTAGAACAGTTATTTTGGGCATATCATGACATATATGTTCTCTTGTCCCTAATTTGTAATTGGTATTGGTCAGCATTGGGGTCCATGTGTATTACATATGTGGGCATTGGGCGTACTTACTATGCCTTAACTTTGAATCACCATGTTAGAAATATGGGTGGTAGAAGTGAAGGTAAATTAGACTGAATTTGGGGGTGAGGAAAGGATTGTTGTCCTTTCAATTTTACGGGTCAAAGTCTTGGTGCAGGTTTTCACTATATAATGATAGCCCTAGTGCGTCTCATTGCGATGTATATTTCCAACATTGGACCCTATATCATAGCAGTGAGTGAGACTCCTCTCCTATCCACCCTTGGAAGTTCTGGGAAGGTTTTTCTTGTAGCGTTTTGGCGCTTGGCGCTGTGTTGAATTACCAGTCACTTGTGATCTTTCTCTTCCAGGACGCACCCGCCATGACCATCTAGACGGGGAGGGCGTTCGGATCCGCAGATTGAGATTCATACCTCTTCTTTTATATTCAGTGACTGTCTGATTTGGAATAATTTGCTACTGCTTTATTTTCTCTCGGCCTAGTCAGATAGATCCTGGTGAATGAGAATGGACTGGACCGTTGCGATGTGATCTCCTTTCCCCCCTGTGCCTTCAGAATGTTGACTTTGGTCTGATAGTTCCACATCTTGAAGATTCCCATGTAAAGGTATTTAGCGTTCTTCTGTTTCACGCCAATCCTATGGCKTCGTTCCAGATCCTCTGGTGATTTACCCACTTCAAGTTCCTCTGATATCAGTTTGACCACGTAGCTGGAAAGGTCCCCTTTGTCCTRGTCTTCCGGTATGGGACAATATTCTCATGTTTCATCTTATTCTGTTTTCTTGCTGGTCCAATTCATCTTCTAAAGTTTGCAACTTTGTTTCCAGAAGGCACATTTTGTCGTCTWGTTCTTTGTATTTACATGTCGATAAAACAATAGATTGTACTTTCTTTTTGAGCTAATTTACTTTTTTAACAACAGATTGTAYCAGTTTGTTTGTTTTAGTGAGCACTGAGAGCGTTTAAGCTARMATTTCCTGGACATKATTTAGCTGTTCATTACTCTCGTTTGCATCRCCAAGTTYTTCCTTGTCTTTTCRMCTYAGGGAAGCCATGGCTTGTAGGGTTCTTGTTGCAATGTGGTTTTACCAAATGATTGTTTCGCTGTTGTATATAACTGCCCGCTCACTCTCTCACAGTTGCTTGGGGATTTATTGATCTATCGATTTTAGAGGCTTCATTTCAACTTTGTTGTCTGGCTTCTACATATACAGTAACTACAGTTTTGTCGGTACAAAATGMAGCTACTCAATCCCCATGCGTCCTATCGGTGCGCACGTGTACCMCACCAAGTTGAGGTTTCTGTAGCCTTGTGTTTAGTTTCTGCCCATTCACAAGAGCTGTATTTATACATTTCGAATMAAACACAAATGTACAATAACCACCCTCTTCAAGTCTCTCCATTGTTCTTACAAAATGAAAAACACACWGTTTTTCTTGTCATTTTCTCTAAAGTGGCTAGCGGCAGCCATTAGCATGCTGGAGTCGTTGGATTTAAAGTAACTGTTCAATAACTGCTAAGGAAGATTGCSCTTCTTCTAAAGAGCAATCACCTCTTAAAACCATAATGGAACCAGACAGAGGGACTCCTGATGTTGAACACATTTTAAACCATAATGGAACCAGACAGAGGGACTCCTGATGTTGAACATATNGGACTCCTGATGTTGAACACATTTTAAACCATAATGGAACCAGACAGAGGGACTCCTGATGTTGAACATATTTTCAGTCTCTGCAGTGTTCACCTTAAAGTTAGTGTTCATCCTAAATGGCACCCTATGTCATATTTTGTCCAGGGCCCATAGGCCTATATGGTGAATAGGGGAGATTGAGAACTAATAAAGTAAATGAAGACTTCATGTGGACAATATTAGCTTGTCTGAGTGTCCCTCTGTTTCTCAGTTAAAGCATAATGCCTGAAATGAGATATAGGCTCAGAAACACACACACTATATACTGTTCTCACACAATTCAAATTAAAATGTATTTCTCTCTTTCTCTCACTCTCTGTCTCTGTCTCTGTCTCTCNTCTCTCTCTCTCTCTCTCTCTCTCTCTGTCTCTCTCTCTCTCTCTCAGACACTCAGCCAAGGTGGTGAAGGCAGCCTCTCAGGTGCTCAGCAGTATGTGGCAGTACAGAGACCTACGCAGCCTCTACAAGAAGGTAAGACATACACAGCTTATAATGCTTCGTAACAGCATCATAGGAGTGACATAATGCATCATAACAGCATCTTAAAGAGTGACATAATGCTTCATAACGGCATTATTAGAGTGACATAATGCTTAGTAACAGCATCGTAAAGAGTGACATAATGCTTCATAACAGCATCTTAAAGAGTGACATAATGCTTCATAACGGCATTATTAGAGTGACATGCTTCGTAACAGCATCTTAAAGAGTGACATAATGCTTCATAACGGCATTATTAGAGTGACATAATGCTTCATAACGGCATTATTAGAGTGACATAATGCTTCATAACGGCATTATTAGAGTGACATAATGCTTCGTAACAGCATCTTAAAGAGTGACATAATGCTTCATAATAGTGTAAAAGACACCTGACTAGAACTGTTGTCCCTCGACCTCACAAAAGAAGCTTTCTGCTTCTGGACATATTCACAGATCGTGTACCTTGTGTAGACATGCTTAGCTTGGTGTTACAGGTTTTATTGCTTTCTATCACTTTCTAGTTTTGGAGCGTTTTGTCAAGGCAGTTGGTTTTGTTTGTGCTCCCACATTCTCTGGGTTATCAAATCTCACGACTCATTTGAGATATGCTGTATATAATAGAAAAACAGTGAGTCAGCCTGTGTATACATGCAAGCGTGTTTGTGTGCATGCATACGTTGCGTGTGTGCAAGTATGTGCGTTTGTGTGTGCATGCGAATGCATGCAAGTGTGTGTGTGTGTGTTGTGTACATGGCTCCCTGGGGTCGACCATTACTACGTTCACACAGAAGAGTAATGGGGTTTAGACGAGAGGAACAACAGCACAGTACAGTGAAAGATTTAGTGTGAAAGTTTCATCAATAAGACATTGTTGAGCCCAGAGCCCAGAGCTCAGGGTCTGTTGTGTACTGCAGGTCTATTCAAGTCCTCTTCCTCTCTCTCGCTCTCTCGCTTTATTTCATTCATTCCAATCACTATTNTCTCTCGCTTTATTTCATTCATTCCAATCACTATTGGAAGTGTAAACTTACTAAACACCGTATAGTGTAAACACAGGGTAATGTAAATGCAATAAACACTGTATAGTGTAAACATAGTTAAAATAGTATAGTGTAAACACAATGTAGTGTAAAAACACTAAACACAGTATAGTGTAAACACAGTGTAGTGTAAAAACACTAAACACAGTATAGTGTAAACACACTAAACACAGTGCAGTGTCAACACAGTATAGTGTAAACACACTAACACAGTACAGTGTAAACTTACTAAACACTGTATAGTGTAAACACAGGGTAATGTAAATGCAATAGACACAGTATAGTGTAAACACACTAAACACAGTGCAGTGTCAACACAGTAACGTGTAAACAAATTATAAACATTATAAACACAATACAGTTCAAACACACTAAACACAGTATAGTGTTAACAACGTATAGTATAAACACAGTATGGTGTAAACACAGTATGGTGTAAACACACTAAACACAGTATGGTGTAAACACAGTATAATGTAAACACAGGATAGTGTAAACACAGTCTAGTGTAAACACACTAAACACAGTATGGTGTAAACACAGTCTAGTGTAAACACACTAAACACTATGGTGTAAACACAGTATAATGTAAACACAGGATAGTGTTCACACAGTCTAGTGTAAACACACTAAACACTGTATGGTGTAAACACAGTATAATGTAAACACAGGATAGTGTAAACACACTAAACACGGTATGGTGTAAGCACAGCATAGTGTAAACACAGTCTAGTGTAAACATGGTTTCACCTGTGGTAGTATACATACCCCATTATGGGTGGAGTTTCCTCCTTATTACTAAACATTGCATCATTATTTCTAGTCAGGAAGCTGAATGATATGGGCCTTAACCGGTTCCTCTCCTTATCAGTACTGCCACATGTGACCGGTTTCCCTGCACTCAGCCCCTCCTGAGCTTCATTATGGCACCCCTCATGTCTCTTTTATAACTAATGATTAATAATAGCTCAGAAATCCAAACCTATCAGTCCCCCCTTTTTGAACATCTGATATCATACTGTTCAACATTACAGTGCCTATTTTGTTGCATTACAACCTGTGATTTAAATGGATTTTTATCTGGATTTCATGTAATGGACATACACAAAATAGTCCAAATTGGTGAAGTGAAATGAATTATTTTTTTTGAAAAGTGGTGCATGCATATGTATTCACCCCCTTAAGTATGAAGCCCCTAAATAAGATKTGGTGCAACCAATTACCTTCAGAAGTAACATAATTGGTTAGATAAAGTCCACCTGTGTGCAATCTAAGTGTCACGTGATCCCAGTATATATACACCTGTTCTGAAAGGCACCAGAGTCTGCAACACCACTAAGCAAGCGGCACCATGAAGACCAAGGAGCTCTCCAAACAGGTCAGGGACAGAGTTGTGGAGAAGTACAGATCAGGGTTGGGTTATAAAAAAAATATCAGAAACTTTGAACATCCCACGGAGCACCATTAAATCCGTTATTAAAAAATGTATAGAATATGGCACCACAACAAACCTGCCAAGAGGCAACCCTGAAGGAGCTGCAAATCCCACAGCGGAGATTGGAGTATCTGTCCATAGGACCACTTTAAGCCGCACATTCCACAGAGCTGGGCTTTACGGAAGAGTGGCAAGAAAAAAGCAATTTCTTAAAGAAAAAAATAAGCAAACACGTTTGGTGTTCGTCAAAAGGCATGTGGGAGACTCCCCTAACATATGGAAGGTACTCTGGTCAAATGAGACTAAAATTTTGCTTTTTGGCCAGCAAGAAAAATGCAATGTCTGGCACAAACCCAACACCTCTCACCACCCCGAGAACACAATCCCCACAGTGAAGCATGGTGGTGGCAGCATGCTGTGGGGATGTTTTTCATCGGCAGGGACTGGGAAACTGGTCAGAATTGAAGGAATGATGGATGGTGCTAAATACAGGGATATTCTTGAAGGAAACCTGTTTCAGTCTTCCAGAGAATTGAGAATGGGACGGAGGTTCACCTTCCAGCAGGACAATGACCCTAAGCATATGGCTAAAGCAACACTTGAGTGGTTTAAGGGGAAACATTTAAATGTCTTGGAATGGCCTTGTCAAAGCCCAGATCTCAATCCAATTGAGAATCTGTGGTATGACTTAAAGATTGCTGTACACCAGCGGGACCCATCCAACTTGAAGGAGCAGGAGCAGTTTTGTCTTGAAGAATGGGCAAAAATCCCAGTGGCTAGATGTGCCAAGCTAATAGAGACATGCCCCAAGAGACTTGAGAGACAGCTGTAATTGCTGCAAAAGGTGGCTCTACAAAGTATTGACTTTGGGGGGGTGAATAGTTATGCACGCTCAAGTTTTCTGGTTTTTTTTGTCTTATTTCTTGTTTGTTTCACAAAAAAAATATTTTGCATCTTCAAAGTGGTAGGCATGTTGTGTAGATCAAATGATACAAACCCTCCAAAAATCMATTTTAATTCCAGGTTGTAAGGCAACAAAAAAGGGAAAATGCCAAGGGGGTGAATCCTTTCACAATCCACTGTACACTTGGAAATGACTTATAAATGGAKAAACAATGATAATAGAACATYAACAAAAAATAAACATTATTAACATTCACAGTGAGGTTTACGAACTCCTAGACTTATGGCCTCTGTGATCACARCAAGCACGCTGCCATTTCCATTCARCATAGAACACTGATAATAACATGTCCACTGGAGCTGTTGACTTCTTCCAGTTCAACTTTCTTTCTCTTCTGGTTCCTTAGAGAGTGATAGCACAAGACTTGAAAAGCAAAAAGAAACACAAGACATAACAGCATTATTAAGATATGCACACTTATATATGCATGACAATTCCCACTCTCTCTTCGCCTGACTCTATGCCTTCAGGATACTTTTCTGTTGGATTCCACAAAAATGAAAGRCCWAAAAAGACTCCTCATGCTTTCGCTCAGTCTTCCCCTTTCCGACCACAGGTTCCAAGCCATGTCATTGTCACTTTGTTCCCTCTTGATGCTTCTACAACTGAGGACAGAACCGTCAACCCGGTACGTTCTATGCCCCTGTGGTACACGTCTCCATGCCGTCMCCTTCATTTTCATCCTTGGGTGTTATCGCAAGATACAGACTATGAACCTTGTATGCAATTAATTGTACCTCATCATCCAGCAATCTATATGTATTGATGCGATTTACCATTAAAATTCTGATGACACGGTAAAACAAAAAAATCAACAACAGAAAATGTAATGATTGACTCAAGGTATCATCCAGTGAGTTCTGTAATAACCTCCCTGTCGGAGGACACTTAAAGATAATGTTTCTAGAGAGAAAAACCCTCCCTAGGCCCAATGAATTCGAGCAGTGCACCCTCCCCTCAGTGTGAGAGAAACTCTCACTAAAACTCTAACTAAAACATTTTATAAATGATCCAACCCTTTTTTTCCTGAATAACATTGTCTATACGACAAATGTCAAAGAACATAAAAACCTACTGTTACCGTTGAAACCATTTTCCAACTTAGTTCATACTCCCTTATTTTACTGGCAACCTCTCAGAAGAGTTTACCAGATCAGGGAGTTAGCACCCTAACCCATGGGGGAATGCCAACAATCCAGCAGACCCGATCTGGTGACATTTGTATCAAAACAAATACAAAAAATGGAATAAGCAAAACACAGATCACAATCCATTTCATGAAATCAGCTATACACAGATCACAATCCATTTCATGAAATCAGCTATACACAGATCATAATCCATTTCATGAAATCAGCTATACACAGATCACAATCCATTTCATTTACATTTACATTACATTTACATTTAAGTCATTTAGCAGACGCTCTTATCCAGAGCGACTTACAAATTGGTGCATTCACCTTATGATATCCAGTGGAACAACCACTTTACAATAGTGC
>NW_019943458.1:81317-90893 GCF_002910315.2 Salvelinus sp. IW2-2015 | reverse complement strand
ATGGAATTGTGATCTGTGTATAGCTGATTTCATGAAATGGATTGTGATCTGTGTATAGCTGATTTCATGAAATGGATTGTGATCTGTGTATAGCTGATTTCATGAAATGGATTGTGATCTGTGTATAGCTGATTTCATGAAATGGATGGTGATCTGTGTAAGCTGATTTCATGAAATGGATGGTGAATCTGTGTATAGCTGATTTCATGAAATGGATGGTGATCTGTGTATAGCTGATTTCAATGAATGGATGGTGATCTGTGTATAGCTGATTTCATGAAATGGATGGTGATCTGTGTATAGCTGATTTCATGAAATGGATGGTGATCTGTGTATAGCTGATTTCATGAAAGGGATTGTGATCTGTGTATAGCTGATTTCATGAAATGAATTGTGATCTGTGTTAGCTGATTTCATGAAATCAACTTAACTATGTGTCTGTCTATCCCTGTTCTCTCCTCTCTGCACAGACCATACAAACGCTTCACACCGCGTGGCCGCTGCTACTCTAACTGGTGTCCCAGCGCGCACGACCCACGTGGAGTTCCAGTTCAGGCAGCCTCTGGAACTGCCGATCTGCGGCCAACAAGGCAGAGTTCATCTCAGCCTATGCTTCCCTCCAGTCCCTCGACTTCTTGGCACTGACGGAAACATGGATTAACCACTGATAACACTGCTACTCCTACTGCTCTCTCCTCGTCTGCCCACGTGTTCTCGCAACACCGAGAGCTTCTGGTCAGCGGGGTGGTGGCACTGGGATCCTCATCTCCATTTCATGAAATCAGCTATACACAGATCACAATCCATTTCATGAAATCAGCTATACACAGATCACAATCCATTTCATGAAATCAGCTATACACATATCACAATCCATTTGGAGTAACTGTCAACCCACATTAACATATATTTCTCCTTCTATATGCAGACTGAACAAAATACAGGTGTGTATTTATGCAAGATCAGGGCCCCAGGGAATTTGTCATTTCCCCTTTTGAACCCATGATTAACATCGTGACTCAAAATCAAACACTCCATGTTAATTCAAAAATAAACTAATTTGAAACTAATTTGAATAACCCATGAATTTACAATTACAACTCTTGATAACTCCATAAGGAAATAATGGTATCCCATAAAGGAATGGTAAAATAGAACAGAGACTGGTGTTTCTTATTCATTTTATAATTTAATCCCACCTGTTTCAATCATTTCTAGTGAGATTGATCAGGCCTCGCCAGAAAGTCAAGATTTCGGGCCTTCGACACGATTAAATATTTCCTCTCCCTTTTCTTTCCCTGACTTCAGAAACCATTTAAAAACATTTTAAACCTTTCCATCATTCTACATACCCAATTTATAACCAAATTGAAAAGCCCCACTAAATAACAGGCCGTACTTATCTGGGAACTCCGTTTATCCAGAGACTTGTACACTTAAAACTGCCGAACATCACTAACTGGTCTCCCCAAGACCACAGTCTCTGGGAACATTCCAYCGAGAGATAATCAAACCCCCTCCTCTTCTGGAAAATAAAGTGTACATTTCGCTAGCATTCACTATGCTACATCTTAATCAGCAATCCAAAAGTATTAATTATAAACCAAACATGATAATGGTAAATCCACTGTTCTTACTCCAATCAATAAACGTTTGTTTAAATCCACCCCAACGTTTGTGTACCTTTTATTTAGTACTAGCCTTACACACGGCGACTCGCCACCAAGTCCAATGATTCACAGGTCTTTTTTCCTCATGATTCTCCATAACCACCGCACCAAAATGTTCATGAATTTAAAAAAATTAAAGTACATTTTAGGTTTGGTAACCCTTATGCTAATTCCTCGTGACCCCTCCACCTTTTCATCCATTCTAGAAATCTATTTCATAATAAAACAACATAAAATGTCTCATGAGTTTAAAACCCTCCCAAGGTTCTCTGAGTTACCAGGAGTGTTCTGCCAGATAATTTAAATTGTTACATCTTTAGAATCCATCCCCTTGGAATTTTGCCTAGATTCTTCAACCTAATATACTTTTTTCCGGTGGCAAATTTAGCCAATTTCTCATCATTAGAAATCAGTGATATTTGATCCCTGGCATCTATTAAAAATMTGGGTAAGGCATGTTCTCAGACGTCTTCTTTCACATAGAAACTGTAATCTCTATGAACTACTATCGATCGAACCGAAGCCATGCACTGCTATGTAAAATGTTCCTGTCCCGCTGCCCTCAAGAGGGTTTGCTGCTGTTCTTTTGAAAAATACACAAACGCTTGCATGGCAGCATTACCTCCGAATGCAGCAGGCTCCATTCCTACTTTACACTCCCTTTTCCGATGCCCAACGGCCCCACACCTAAAACAGGACTCTGTCTCCCTACGCTTTGATGATTTTCCACTACGTTTCTTTGTCTTACCTTGGCCATTGAAACTATAGTTAGTGACTTTCGCTGTGGCCATATTAACCCCTCGCACGTCTGCGAAGTGAACTCTCAAAGCAGCTTGCTCTATTTCATCCACTACCCCCGCAAATGCCGTTTTGATCACAGGTTTCAAACCTGCCATCAAAGCCGACATACAAATGATATCAATGTACTCCCGTACCCAGTCTTTTTGCAGCTGAGTACATGTACTAATTCCGGGTTCATCGGTTTATATTTTTTGTTGAGAGAATGCTGACATCAAAACGCTGGTATATTGAGCTTTTGATTCTGGTTTTATGTCTTTGTGCCAAGTCATAATTGCCTCCCTGAATTCTTTATTTGATTTGAATTCTCCGTCAGCAGGGAAATGTTGCCCAATTTTATCTAATTTGCTAAAACGTTCCATATTCAAGCGTATTGGTAGAATGCTTGTGCATCTTTCAGCGCCTCCATGGTTTTATTAAAATCCTCTAGCTCCGTTCTACAGGGAGAATCTGAGAATGTTAACCTTCTCTAGGGTAGGGGGCAGCATTCGGAATTTTGATGAAAAGCATGCCCAAACTAAACTGCCTGCTTCTCGGGCCCAGAAGATATGATATGCATATAACTGGTAGATTTGGATAGAAAACACTCTTAGTTTCCAAAACTGTTAAAATAGTGTCTGTGAGTATAACAGAACTGATTTGGTAGGCAAAAACCAGAGAAAAATCAATTCGGGAAGTAGTTTTTTGTTTGTTGGTTTTGTAGTTTTCTATTCAATGCCATTACAGTATCCATTGACTTAGGACTCAAATTGCAGTTCCTATGCCTTCCACTAGATGTCAACAGTCTTTAGAAATTGTTTCAGGCTTGTATTCTGAAAAATGAGGAAGTAAGTGCAGTCTGAATGAGTGGACCCTAAAGTGTCACAGAGCTTGGTCATCGCGCTACGACGAGAGAGTGCCTTTCTTGTTTACCTTTTAAATTGACGACGTTATTGTCTGGTTGAAATATTATCAATTATTTAGGCTAAAAACAACCTGAGGATTGAATATAAACATCGTTTGACATGTTTCTATGAACTTTACGGATACAATTTAGATTTTTTTGTCTTCCTGTTTTGACTGCGGTGAGCCTGTGGATTACTGAAGAAAACGCGCTAACAAAACTGAGGTTTTTGGATATAAGAGACTTTATCGAACAAAAGGAACATTAATTGAGTAAATGAATGTCTGCTGAGTGCAACCATATGAAGATCATCAAAGGTAAGGGATTAATTTTATCTCTATTTCTGACTTGTGTAACTCTTCTACTTGGCTGGTTACTGTTTGTAATGATTTGTCTGCTGGGCTATGTTCTCAAATAATCGTAAGGTATGCTTTCGCCGTAAAGCATTTTTTAAATCTGACACTGTGGTTGGATTCACAAGAAGTTCATCTTTAAACCTATGTAAAATATGTTTTGTTTTCTGAATTTTTATAATGAGTATTTCTGTATTTGAATTTGGCGCCCAGCAGTTTCACGGGCTGTTGAAGAGGTGGGACGCTAACGTCTCACGTACCCAAGAGAGGTTAACCATTTTCAAAGGTATCGCTACCCACTTCCCTGGAGAATAGTTATGGTATTTGTGCCTATTAATTGGTCACGGCACTTAATACCTTGTATTAGAACCAATACCGTAGCGTCTGCCTATTACTGGAGAATACGGATGACCTAAGGTCTGATTCCACTGCTGAGCCTCAAATATCACTGTTGTTGATAACACACATTGCCAACACGATTCACATTTGTCCTCCTATTTCCACATAATCTGTCATGGTTCCCCCTCCCCAGAGATCATAAACCGACCTTTCTCTTATTGCTACCGTTACTACAGACGTATCTTGTCCAAACATTCATACACACACACACGCACACACACACACCCTTRGTATCTGCGACTGGGCTTCCACCCTCCTTATGGGTCTGGCCAATACACCACTACACTAGGGTTTTCCCTCCACCCTGTTCAGGACTTCCCCTCTCTCTATGAGATTTACCCTCTCCAGGAACTATCCTGCTCGGGACTTTATCTATGAGATTTACTCTCTACAGGAACTATCCTGCTCAGGACTTACTCTATACTTTATGGTACTAGCAATAACKAACCTACTCGGGATTTACCCCCTAGGACTTACCCTCTCCAGGTACCAACCTGTTCGGGTTTGACTTCCGGGACCATATACCACAAAGCTACGACCGGTCATTACTCAATGGGCCTACTGAATAAACTCAGGCRTTCTACGTCCYTATCCTATAAWTGTTCAGCCTACGACTCTCATCTCCCCAAGATGTCAAAACGAGTGGAAACAGGTTAACCTCTTTCAGCTAGGGGGCACTATTTTTATGTTTGGAAAAATAACGTTCCCAAGGTAAACAGACTATTTCTCAGGCCCAGATGCTAGAATATGCATATAATTGACAGATTAATAGTATTTATGATAGAAAACACTCTAAAGTTTCCAAAACTGTCACAATATTGTCTGTGAGTATAACAGAACTGATTTGGAGCGAAAACCTGAGGAAATCCAACCCGGAAGTGCCTTTTATTTGGAAAAATCCCTGTTCCATTGCTTGCCCATCCTCCATTTTAAAAGGGGTATCAACCAGATTCCTTTTCCAATTGCTTCTTCAGGCTTGACCAGGCTTTAGACATAGTTTCAAGCTTTTATTTTGAAAAATGAGCGAGATTTATCAAAACGCGTCAGGTGTCCTTTGATTAGTTCATGCGCCCGAGTTGTAGCTCGACATTTTATTTCTCTGTAGTATGAATAGTTTACCGTCCGTTGAAATATTATCGATTATGTATGTTAACAACCTGAGGATTGATTATAAAAAACGTTTGACATGTTTCTACAAACATTACGGATACTTTTTGAATTTTCGTCTGCCCTTCAGGACCGGAACGAGCCTGTGGTTTTCTGAACATAGCGCGCAAACCAAATGGCGTTTTTGGTTATAAAACTAATCTTTATCGAACAAAAAGAAAATGTATTTGTAACTGGGAGTCTCGTGAGTGCAAACATCCGAAGATCATCAAAGGTAAGCGATGAATTTTATTGCTTTTCTGACTTTCGTGACCAAGCTAATTTGCGGCTAGCTGTTCTTACTGTTTTGTCTAGTGATTGATAAACTCACAAACGCTTGGATTGCTTTCACTGTAAAGCATATTTTCAAAATCTGACACGATAGGTGGATTAACAGCAAGCTAAGCTTGTTTTGGTATATTTCACTTGTGATTTCATGATTATAAATATGTTTAGTATTTTTTTTGAATTTGGCGCTCTGCAATTCAGCGGTTGTTACGAAAATGATCCCGCTAAAGGGATCCGTGCGTCAAGAAGTTAATGAACTGTGCCTGCCTGTTTGTTGTGCCGGCTCCTGTTCCACTGATCTGGACTCTCTGGTTTGTCTTTAAACCGTGGTGAATCCTGCCGACAACGCCAACTGTTAGGTTCTAATTTTCAGAGTAAAAATTCTGAACGCTCACTATGAAAGCTTAAACCAAGTTTATTCTTCCCAGAGGGTCAATATAGCTGCATTAGACAAAGACATGGTTGCACCCATGGTAGTATACATTCCCCACTTTGGGTGGAGTCACCTCCTTAACACCCTACACATTGCATCGTTATTTCAGGCAGGGAGCTGAGTGATATTGGACCTTAAACGGTTCCTCCCCTTTTCCACACTGCCACATGTGACCGTTTTCCCTGCCCTCAGCCCCTCCCAAGCTTCATTTTGGCACCCCTCATGTCTCGTTATATACTATAGATTAATAATAGTTTAAGCTCAGAAAACCAAAGTATAAGTATACTACTGTTAGTTGTGAGGTGTATTTAATCATGGTATTTTAATTATCTTCTTTGGGGGGGGGGGTGCAAATGGTCACCAATCTTTGGTGTGTGTGCGCTAGTGTATGCTTGTGCACATGTATGGGTGAGTCCACGAGCATCTGTGTGTGTGTGACACATAGAAGAAACACTGGTCGTGTGTGTGTGTGTGTAAATATTAGTAGTATTAGTAGTTTGTTGTGTGCAGTATTATGTTATTAGTATTGTGTGTTTTATTAGTAGTGTGTGTGTGTGTGTGTGTGTGTTGCGTGATTTAGTTGTGTGTGTGGTGGTTTGTGTGTATAATAATAATAGTGTGTGTGTGTTTGTGTGTGTAGTGTTGTGCAATATAGTAGTATGTGTGTGTGTGTGTGTTTGGTGTAATATTAGCAGTGTGTAGTGTGTGTGTGTGTGTGTGTGCGGTGTATCTGTGTATAATAATTGTAGTGTGGGTGTAGTATTAGTTGTGTGTGTGTGTGTGTGTGTGTGTGTGTGTTGTGTGTTGTGTGTGTGTGTGTGTGTGTGTGTGTGTGTGTGTGTGTGTGTTGTGTGTGTGTGTTGTGTGTGTGTGTGTGTGGTGTGTGGTGTTGTGTGTGTGTTGAGAGCTGTCCCTTATCCACACTGTAACTCGGCCACTCAGGAACATTCACGTCTTCTTGGTAAGCAACTCCAGTTTATATTTGGCCTGTGTTTTAGGTTATTGTCCCTGTTGAAAGGGGAATTTGTCTCCCAATGTCTGCTGGAAAGCAAACTCAAACCAGGTTTTCCTCTAGGATTTTTCCTGTGCTTAGCTCTATTCCGTTTCTTTTTATCCTAAAAAAACTCCATAGCCCTGCTTATGACAAGCATACCCATAACATGATGCAGCCACCACCATGCTTGAAAATATGAAGAATGATACTCAGTGATGTGTTGTGTTGGATTTGCCATAAAGGTAACACTTTGTATTCAGGACATAAAGTTAATTTATTTGACACATTTTTTTTCTGTTTTACTTTAGTGCCTTGTTGCAAACAGGATGCATGTGTTGAAATTATTCTGTACAGGCTTCCTTCTTTTCACTCTGCCATTTTAGGTTAGTATTGTGGAGTAACTACACTATTGTTGATCCATCCTCAGTTTTCTCCTATCACAGCCATTAAGCTCTGTAACTGTTTTAAAGTCATCATTGGACTCATGGTGAAATCACTGAGTGGTTCCTTCCTCTGGGGCAGCTGAGTTAGGAAACGCCTATCTTTGTAGTGCTGGTGTATTGATACACCATCCAAAGTGTAATTAATAACTTGCACCATGCTCAACAGGGATATTCAATGTCTGCCAAAAGGTATCCTACCAATATGTGCCCATCTACCAACAGAGGCCCTTCTACTCAATAGGGGCCTTCTAAGCATTGGAAAACTCCCTGTCGCCTTTCTGATATATTTATTTGAAATGTTTTGAAATTCACCTCCTCGACTGAGGGACCTTACAGATGAATTGGTATGTGTAGGGTACAGAGAATAGGTAGCTATTCACAAAAATCATGTTAAACTACTATAAGATGCACAGAGAGTGAGTCCATGTACTGTATTATGTGACTTGTTCAGACCAAATCTTTACTCCTGTAACGTATTTATGCCGATAAGCAAAAAAGGTTGGATATCAAAGACATTCGCAGCTTCATTTTAATTTAATTTGTAAAATTTATTGCTATAAACTAATATTCCACTTGAACATCATAGGCTTGTTGAATACTTTCTGAAAGCACGTAGTAAACTGTGTTATCTCCCTCTATTTCACTTTCTCTACCCAATGCTTCTCTTATATTCTTTGTTCTCTACCTTTGCTCTTCTCGGTCCTCTTCGCTCTCTCTGTCTTCTGTCTCCAATTCAATTCAAAAGTTCAAGTCAAGGGCTTTATTGGCAATGGAAAGCAATGTGTTAACCATTGCCAAAGCAAGTGAGGTAGATAATACACAAAAGGTGAAATAAACAATACAAAATATAACAGTAAAACATTTACATTACAGAAGTTTACAAAACAAGAAAGACATGTACAAAGTGTTCAATTATATATTTACAGTGTTTAACAAATGTACAAAATGGTTAAAGCACACAAGTTTAAAATAATAAGCATTAAATATGGGTTGGTATTTACAAATGTGTTGTAAATGGTCTCTTGCGTCTCTCTCTCTGCTTATTCTCGGCTCTCGCTTCTTCGTTCTCGTGCTGTCTCTCTCTCGTTCTACTTTCTCTCTGCTTCGTTCCTTCTCTCTGTCGTCTCTCTCCTCTCTCTGCGGTCTTCTCTGTCTTCTTCCTCTGTGCTAGTCTTTTTTCGCCTCTCTCTGTCTTGTCTCTGCTCACTCCATGCCTCTGTCTCAGCTTCTCACTGTTTCTCTGAACACTCTGTCTCACGCTCACTGGCTCTCCTCTCCTCTCCTCTGTCTCTTTGTCTCGTTTGTCTCTCTCTTCTGTCTCTTTGTCTTTCTCTCATTCTCGCGCATTCAAGGTTGTGTAAATCTGAAACAGATCAAACGACAGTCAGCGTCTCTTTTATCTATCCTTTTGCGACACTAAGTGCCCACTGGCAGAGTCAGAGACACTAACTATTTGGGCTGCTTAAGACAAGCACAGAAACAGACTCACGTTCAAACCAATAGTTGATATTCTACAGTCTACCTGAGGCGTAGGCAACAGCATATACAGCAAACCACAAAATATTATCCCATTGAGCTACTCTGACAGCTGACGTTAGTCAGTCATTATGCGTAAAACATCATGAAGGTCACAGGGCATACTGTGTACATGCGTCAGTTGTGTGTTGAGTTATTAAGGGTGTGAGGCTTATGCGGTGTATAGACATTGCTGAAACTACATGTGTAGCTCTGCATGGTTCCAGTCTAACCATAGTCTAAGAACCAGAGAACATCACTGGAAGGATGTGGTCATGGAAGTCATGGTGTGCATAAAGGCATGGTGTGTAGGGTTGATGGAAGGATGGTGGATGAAAGGATGTTGTGATGAAAGGATGGTGTGATGCAGGATGGTGTGTATGAAGGCATGAGGTGTGATGAAGGATGGTGGTGGATGTGGTGAGAGGATGAGAGTGTGATGCGGTGATGAAGAGCGTGTGGAAGGATGTGTGATGGAAGGATGGTGTGGATGCAAGGATAGTGGGTGATGAAGGCAGTGTGATGAAGGAGTTGAAGTGTGATGAAGGATGTGATGAAGATGGGTGATAAGCGTATGTTGATGAGATGGATGTGTGATGAAGGGATGGACTGTTGCAGGAAGGATGTTGATAAGGAATGGTTGTTGATGAAGCG
>NW_019943458.1:59156-81292 GCF_002910315.2 Salvelinus sp. IW2-2015 | reverse complement strand
TGTCTCTCTCTGCTTTCTCTCTCGGTCTCTCTCGCTCTCTCGTTCTCTGTCTATGTCTCTCTCTGCTTTCTCTCTCGGTCTCTCTCGCTCTCTCGTTCTCTGTCTATGTCTCTCTCTGCTCACTCTGCCTCTGTCTCACTGTCTCACTGTTTCTCTGACACTCTGTCTCTCGCTCTGCTCTCCTCTCCTCTSCTCTGTCTCTTTGTCTCTTTGTCTCTCTCTTTCTGTCTCTTTGTCTTTCTCTCATTCTCGGTGCATTCAAGGGTTGTTAAATCTGAAACAGCAAGACAGTCAGCTGTCTCTTTTATCTATCCTTTTGCTGACATCAACAAGTGCCCACGGCAGAGTCAGAGACACTAACTGATTGGGCTGCTAAGGAGCACAGAAACACACTCAGTTCAAACCAATAGTGTGATATCTACAGTCTACCTGAGGCTAGGCAACAGCATATACAGCAAACACAGAATATTATCCCATTGAGCTATCTCTGACAGCTGACGTTAGTCAGGTCATTATGCGTAACACATGAAGGTCACAGGCATACTGTGTACATGCGTCATGTGTGTGTTGGATTTATAGGGTGTGAGGCTTATGCGTGTATAGACATGTGCTGAACTACATGTGTAGCTCTGCATGGTTCCCAGTCTAACCATAGTCTAGAACCAGAGAACATCAGCTGGGAAGGATGGTGTCATGGAAGTATGGTGTGATAAAGGATGGTGTGATGGAAGGATGGTGTGATGGAAGGATGGTGTGATGAAGGATGGTGTGATGAAGGATGGTGTGATGAAGGATGGTGTGATGAAGGATGGTCTGATGAATGGATGGTCCTGAGAAGGATGGTGTCGATGAAGGATGGTGTGATGGAAAGGATGGTGTGATGAGCATGGTGTGATGGAAGGACTGGTGTGATGAAGGATGGGTGTGAATGAAGATGGTGGTGATGGTGTGATGAGAATGGGTGTGATGGTGTGGATGGAAGGATGGTGGTTGATGAAGGAAGGTGTGGATGGTGTGATGGTGTGATGAAGAGGATGGTGTGATGGTGTGATGAAGGATGGTGTGATGAAGGATGGTATGATGGGAAGGTCCGATGATGTGATGGAAAAGATGGTTGTCATGGAGTATGGTGTGATGAAGGAATGGGTGTGATCGAAGGATGGTAAATGATGGAAATATGGTGTGATTGGAAAGAATGTTGTGATGGAAAGATGGTCGTGATGGAAAGAATGGTGTTTTGATGGAAAGATGGTGTGATGGAAAGATGGTGTGATGGAAAGATGGTGTGATGGAAGGATGGTGTGATGGAAGGACTGGGTGATGGAAGGATGGTGTGATGGAAAGATGGTGTGATGAAGGATGCATCAGTGAAGGATGGTTGATGGAAAGATAGTGGTGATGGAAAGATGGTGTGGATGGAAAGATGGTGTGATGGAAAGATGGTTGTGAATGAAAAGATGGTGTGATGAAAGATGGTTGTGATGAAGGATGGTGTGATGAAGGATGGCTGTGATCGGAAAGATGATGTGATGGAAGGATGCTATCATGAAGGAATGGTGTGATGGAAGTAAATGGTATGATGAAAGGATGGTGTGATGTAAGTATGGTGTGATAAAGGATGGTGTGATAGGATGGGTTGTGATAAAGGATGGTGTGCGATGGAAGGATGGTGTGATGAAGGATGGTGTGATGAAGGATGGTGTGATGCAAGGATGGTGTGATGAAGGATGGTGTGATGAAGGATGGTGTGAATGAAGGATGGTGTGTGAAGGATGGTGTGATGAAGGATGGTGTGATGAAGGATGGTGTGATGAAGGATGGTGTGATGAAGGATGGTGTATGGAAGGATGGTGTGATGAAGGAATGGTGATGAATGAAGGATGGTGTGATGAGAAGAGATGGTGTGATAAGGATGGTTATGAAGGATGGTGTGATGGAAGTATGGTTGATGGAAGGATGGTGGATGTAAGATGGTTGTGATGAAGGGATGGTGTGATGAAGGATGGTGTGATGACAGGATGGTGTGGAATGAAGGATGGTGTGATGGAAGATGGTGTGATGAAGGATGGTGTGGATGGAAGGATGGTGTGATGAGGATGGTGTGATGAAGGATGGTGTTTTGTTATGAAGGATGGTGTGAATGGTGGGGAATGAAGGATGTGTATGAAGGATGGTGATGGATGGTGTGATGAAGGATGGTGTGAGTGATATGTTAGAGCATGGTAATGATGGGAGGGATGATGTGATGGAAAGAATGGTGTCGTGGAAGTATGGTGTGATGAAGGATGGTGTGATTGAAGGATGGTAGTTGATGTGAAGGATGGTGGTGATTGGAAAGATGGTTGTGATGGAAAGATGGTGTGATGGACAAGATGGTGTGATGGAAGATTGTGTGATGAAGGATGGTTGATGGAAGGATGGTGTGATGGAAAGATGGTGTGATGAGGATGCTATCATGAGGATGTGTGTGATGGAAGATAGTGTGATGGAAAGATGGTGTGATGGAAAGATGGTGTGATGGAGATGCTATCATGAAGGATGGTGTATGGAAGGATGGTGTGATGATAATGATGGAAGAGGTGTGGATGGAAAGATGGGTGTGATGGAAATATGGTGTGATGGAAAGATGGTGTGATGAAAAGATGGTGTGATGAAGGATGGTGTGATGAAGGATGGTGTGATGAAGGATGGTGTGATGAAGGATGGTGGATGAAGGATGGTGTGATGAAGGTGTGTGAATGGAAAGATGATGTGATGGAAGGATGCTATGCATGAAGGATGGTGTGATGGAAGTAGGTATGTGAAATGGTGTGATGGAAGTATGTATGGAAGTATGGTATGATGAGGATGTGTGATGTAAGTATGGTGTGATGTAAGTATGGTGTGATGATATATGAAGGATGGTGTGATGGAAAGATGGTGGTGATGGAGGATGATGTGTTTGAAGGATGGAAGTGATGGATGATGAAGTGATGGTAGATGAAGTATGGTATGATGAAGTATGGTATGATGAAGGATGGTAGTGGATGAAGGATGGTGTGATGTAAGTATGGTATGATGAAGATGATGGAGGGATGGTATGATGAAAGATGGTGTGATGAAGACTGGTGGTGATGGAAGTATGGTATGATGAAGGATGGTATGATGGAGGATGGTATGATGGAGGATGGTGTATAGAAAGGATGGTATGATGGAGGGATGGTATGATTGAAGGATGGTGTGATGAAGACTGGTGTGATGGAGGATGGTGTCATAGAAGGTGGTGTGTGATGGAAAAGTGTCTCTAGATGTCTTTGAAATAGTCCCTTTAGCCGTACATTATTAGGAATTATGTAGTAAGATCAGTGTAGTTGAAATGTGTTTTATTAAATCCTGTATTCCCGTTACTCTAAGTGGCTCAACACTTAAATATGAAATACGTCTAACATCAAACACTCTCATCCTATGTGTCTTCAATCCCATTCCCACTTTGATGTGGAATAGACCTTTTTCTGTGAGAAAGAGTCACGACTAATTTCACACACACACACACACACAACACACATACACACACACGCACGCACACCACGCACGCACGCACGGCACGCACGCACGCACGCACGCACGCACGCACACACACACACACACACACACACACACCACACACACACACAGACAAAACACGCACACACATACAGCCGTCTCAGTGAAAACAGAAAGGGATTTGATTTGGGGGGAAAGTAAAGCATACAACGCTGAATGTTAAAAAGTGTGAAATTGAATGAGTGTGGGTGAATCAACAGAAATGGCCGTGGGTGTGCCTGGCCGGACAAGACAATCTGTCGTAACTTTACTCAGCCTAATCGCATCACACACAACAGACCACGAACACAAGCTCTGACACTCACCTTGTGCATAGGGCTATAACATGTGCTTAAATGTGTGCTATAATTGCCTCGTCCCTTGCATTCTTACGGCCTGGAAAAGCTGTACCTGTCCAATGGCCTTAGACACAACAGGACAATGGTCGCTTGGCAACAAAAACTCTCTCCTTGCAGTGGGAGCTGTGGCATGGAGGGATGTAGAGAGGGAGGGATAGAAAGAAGAGAGGGAGAGGAAGATTAGTGAAGAGAGAGGGGGGTGGAGGGAGAGAGAGATAGAGATGGAGAGAAGAGAGAGTAAAATGAGTGAGGGTGTAGAGAAGGGTATGAGAGGAAGGAGAGGAGAGGAGAGGAGAGGAGAGGAGAGGAGAGGAGAGGAGAGGAGAGGAGAGGAGAGGAGAGGAGAGGAGGGAGAGGAGAGGAGAAGGAGAGGAGAGGAGAGGAGAGGAGAGGAGAGGAGAGAGAGGAGAGAGGGATAGAAGGAGAGAGGGGATAGGAGGAGAGAGAGGAGGCGAGAGAGAGGAGAGGGGATAGGAGGTGTGGAGAGAGGGGATAGGACGAGAGGAGATAAGAGGGGATAGGGAGAGAGGAGTGGGAGAGGGGATAGGAGGAGAGGAGGGGATAGTAGGAGAGAGGAGGCGAGAGGGGGATAGGAGGAGAGAGAGGGGATAGCAGGAGAGGAGAGAGAGGAGATAGGGAGAGAGGGAATAGGAGGAGAGAGGGGATAGTAGGAGAGAGGAGGCGAGAAGAGGGGATAGGGAGAGAGGGATAGGAGGAGAGAGGGGATAGGACGAGAGGAGAGAGAGGAGAGAGGAGTGGAGAGAGGGGATTGGAGGAGAGAGGGATAGGGATAGGAGGAGATATGGGATAGGAGGCGAGAGGGGAGAGGAGAGAGGAGGAGAGAGGGGAAAGGGAGGAGAGTGAAAGAAAGTGGGGCATCTTTGATCCTTCAGGAGCTCAGCAGGAACAAGCATGTCACAGGCAGGGCAGGATTGTGTGTGTGTGTGTGTGTGTGTGTGTTGTGTGTTGTGTGTGTGTGTGTGTGTTGTGTGTGTGTGTGTGTGCGTGTGTGTGTGTGTGTGTGTGTGTTAGCAGATAAAGTATAAGGTGTACATGGCATGAGTGGAGAGGAGTTCCCACATGATGGAGAAATAGTGATGCCAGAACAGTCTTGGTAGTTACAGTATATCAGTATTAACTGTAAGGGTTATGGATCTTCTATAGCCAATCCTAATGTTTAATGTTTTATGATTTCTTAGGTGTTGTTTTTAGTTATCCTGTTTTTATTCTTCACGGAAGACTTTTATAACTTCCATCATATCAACACAGTAATTATAAACTGGGTGGTTRGAGCCCTGAATGCTGATTGGCTAAAAGCCGTGGTATATCATCAGACTATATACCACAGGTATGACAAAAACATTATTTTTACTGTTCTAATTACGTTGATACCCAGTTTATAAAAGCAATAAGGCACCTCTGGGGTTTTGTGGTATGTTGCCAATATGCCAAGGGCTGTTCTTAGGCACGACACAACACAGAGTTATTGCTTAATTATACAGCAGCAATTATGTTTTGGGTTGTTTAGGTAGAAAAGCATCGTTAGACAATTACTTAATTGGAGCTGGAACCCAGCTGAGAGTTCTGTCTCTTCTATTTACAGTCATTATATGAAAACAACAGCTGCMGTACTTTGTTATATCATACAGCTGATGAAGGACCGGACAGGGATCAGTATGTGTGTTTTATTGTGAAGACATTTTAACATACTGTATCTGTCTGTGTGTGTTGTGTAGGATGGATTTGTTCATGTCTTTGTACTTTAAACATGTTTCTCTCTCTTTCTCTCTCTTTCTGTCTCTCTATGTATATCGCTCTCTCCTTCTCTCTCTCACAGGATGGATACTCTCAGTATCACTTTGTTGGTTCTGCCTCTACGATAGAGAGAGACAGACAGAGACCCTACTCCTCCTCTCGCACCCCCTCTGTATCCCCCGTACGAACCTCACCCAACAACCGCTCAGGTCAGTGCGTGTGTGTGCGTGTGTGTGTGCGTGTGTGTGTGCGTGTGTGCGTGCGAGAGAGAGAGAGCTGTCCCCTTCTTGTCACCTCGCTGAAAAACTCTTCCCTCTAACTTCGTATCCCCTTAACCAGGCCAATGAGCCAGAGAGCTATAGGAGTACATTAGCATTATCCATTAGCATCAGCGCTAACCTGCCTGTGGCTGTGCTTCCTTCACAGTGGTTTAGCATGGTGATGAGGCAGAAAAGTGCTTTTACTCTCCCTGGCTTAGTGACTCTTCAACTGACCCTGGCCTCAACTTCAGAGCAACCAGCTTCCATGCCTAATGGGGGTGTGTGTGTGTGTGTGTGTGTGTGTGTGTGTGTGTGTGTGTGTGTGTGTGTGTGTGTGTGTGTGTGTGTGTGTGTGTGTGTGTTGTGTGGTGTGTGTGTGTGTGTGTGTGTGTGTGTGTGTGTGTGTGTGTGTGTTCAAAAGCTTTTCCAGGTCATTGGTAAGCCATCACTTTTTCGTACCACTCCACTAAGAACTGAGATGGTGTAGCTGGTATTATAATGCTGTAAGTGAGTGTGTGGTATAGTAGAGGGTAGGGGTGAAGTTAGACATGATGACCTAAGTTGGAAGAGGATAGGAAAAGATGAAAAGATGAGTCGAACTTTGAATATTGACGTTGAAAAGCAGGAGCTTTGAGGAATATAGAGACCCTGCTCTCTCCTCTATCCCTCATCTTCCCCCTCTCCACACCTCTACTTTCATTCCCTTTCTCCCTCTCTCTCTCTCTCTAATCCTGCATTCCATCATTCGCTCCGTCTTCTGTTCTCTAGTACATGCTGTTCTGTATCTACTAGAACCATGTTCCTCTGAGACTGATCAAAGCAGATTGAGAGTGGGAGGAAGGGAAGGAGGGGGGGGAGAGGAGGGGCAGTCAGAGAGAGAGATTTTGTTTTATTGAACGTTTATTTTAACAGGGAGTCAACGCTGAGACCGAGGGTCTCATTTCCAGGCGAACCCTGGTACACAATACACATTGAGATACAATTAAAACTACACATGCATAAATACATTAAAATACACACAAATATGCAAAAACACCATCATAAAGAACAGTTCAATTTCTCAGCTACTAGGTCCTCAAACAACACTCAACTGCCTGAGAGGCTCCAGAGCATCACATTTTAATGAGCTCTGCAAATTGCAATCTTAAAAACTAAAGGCGGATTTACCTAATTTGGTGGATCCCCGAGGAACCTCAAGAGTTAACCAACCCTGTGAACATGTTTTGTAAATCATGTTTTAATACTTCAACAATGAAGTTAGGTAAGTCGGAAAGCTTGTGTCGTAGAGCTTTGTAAACAATGAGGGAGTAAGGAAGTGACCTATGGGACTTTAATAAGGACCAGCCAACCTTGTGATACAGGATGCAGTGATGCGTATTAATACTGTCACCAGTGATAAAGCAAAGGGCGCTATTGTAGACAGCATCCAAAGGTTTAACCTCTARGGGATAGGTGTCCCGATTAGAATGACATTGTAAGTAAKAAGAACATTTCKCAGGACATAGACATGTCTTATATGGGCAGAAAGCTTAAATTCTTGTTAATCTAACTGCACTGTCCAATTTACAGTAGCTATTACAGTGATAAAATACCATGCTATTGTTTGAGGAGAYTGCACAACAACAAAAAACTTTTATCACGGCAACTGGTTTGATACATTCACCTCTGAAGGTAAATAATGTACTTACATTCAYTAATCTGGCTCTGATTTGTCATRCTGAGTGTCCCAGAGATAAAATATAGCATAGTTTTGTTRGATYAAATCCATTTTTATATTAAAATGTAGGAACTGGGTTKTAAAGCTTGAACCCCTGCTGAATCCATTGGCTGTGTGCTTARGGGGTGTTTGTCAAAATGATATCCAAAAAAGTCAATTTTTAAGTTGGGGCGGGTTGGTTGAGTTAAATTGAGATCAGTACAAATGTCTTTCAGTCTTTGATACTGGCATCAACCATTCCAGGTTAAGATCACCAAATATATGAATAATTCAGAATTAGAATAGTTAGACAGAAAATCNTTGTCAAAATGATATCCAAAAAAGTCAATTTTTAAGTTGGGGCGGGTTGGTTGAGTTAAATTGAGATCAGTACAAATGTCTTTCAGTCTTTGATACTGGCATCAACCATTCCAGGTTAAGATCACCAAATATATGAATAATTCAGAATTAGAATAGTTAGACAGAAAATCWGACAATTTGCTAAGAGCAATTGGGAGAACATGAATCAGTCCAAGGCCACAGCTCTGGGATTTCAGATCAGATGGAGTCTCTAACACAAACATGCTATGATCAGTAGGTAACCCTCTATATGAAATAGACATGGAGTTGGCTTAAAATGCTATACAGTGCCTTCGGAAAGTATTCAGACCTCTTAACCTTTTCCAGATTGTTTTTACGTTACAGCCTTATGGTAAAATGGATTAAATAAATAAAAAATCCTCAGCAATCTACAAACAATACCCCATAACGACAAAGCGAAAATAGTTTWATTTTAATTTTAGCAAATGTATTAAAWCTAACAAATAGAAATACCTTATTTACTGTACTTAAGTATTCAGACCTTGTGCTATGAGACTCGAAATTYAGCTCAGGTGCATCCTGTTTCCATTGATCATCCTTAAGATGTTTCTATAARTMGYYMRCACCTGTGGTAAATGTAATTGATTGGACATGATTTGGAAAGGCACACACCTGTCTATATAAGGTCCCACAGTTGACARTGCATCTCAAAWACCAAGCCATGAGGTCGAAGGAATTGTCAGTGGAGCTCCGAGACAGGATTGTGTTGAGGCACAGATCTGGGGAAGGGTACCAAAACATTTCTGCATCATTGAAGGTCCCCAAGAACACAGTGGCCTTCATCATTCTTAAATTAAAATAGTTTGGAACCACCAACACTCTTCCTAGAGCTGYCCYCCTGGCCAAACTGAGCAATCGGGGGAGAAGGGCATTGGTCAGGGAGTTGACCAAGAACCCGATGGTCACCTTGAGTTCCTCTGTGGAGATGGGAGAAATTTCCAGAAGGACAACCATCTCTGCAGCACTTCACCAATCAGGCCTTTATGGTAGAGTGGCCAGACGGAAGCCACTCCTCAGTAAAAGGACCGCTGGCTTGAGTTGCCAAAAGGCCCCTAAAGACTCTCAGACCATGAGAAACAAGATTCTCTGATCTGATGAAACCAAGATTGAACTCCTTGGCCTGAATGCCAAGCGTCACGTCAAGAGGAAACCTGGCACCATCCCTACGGTGATGCATGGTGGTGGTAGCATCATGCTGTGGGGATGTTTTTCAGCAGCAGGGACTGGGAGATTAGTCAGCATCGAGGCAAAGAATAATGGAGCAAAGTACAGCGAGATCCTTGATGAAAACTGCTCCAGAACGCACAGGACCTCAGACTGGGGCGAAGGTTCACCTTCCAACAGGACAACAACCAGAGCCTGGACTTGAACCCAATCAATCATCTCTGGAGAGACCTGAAAATAGCTGTGCAGGGCGACGCTCCCCATCCAACCTGAACAGAGCTTGAGAGGACTGCAGAGAAAATGGGAAAACTTCCCAATACAGGTGTGCCAAGCTTGTAGGCGTCATACCCAAGAAGACTCGATGGCTGTAACCCCTGCCAAAGGTGCTTCAATAAAGTACTGAGTAAATGGTCTGAATACTTATGTAAATGTGATAGTTCCATTTTGTATTTGTAATACATGTGCACCTTTTTTGGTTTGTCATTATTTAGTATGTGTGTAGATTGATGATGAATTTTTGAATAAGGCTGTAACGTAACAAAATGTTGAAAAAGTCAATGGGTCTGAATATTTTCAGAAGGCACTGTAGATACAAGATTGCTTTAAAAACTGTGCCATTTGGTCTATGCCTCATATGAGTATGTGGATTAACACAAGACTCAATACAAGGTTATCTGTTTGGGCCAAGGATGGTATCCCATCACTTTTTAAATCCCTTTTCAATGTTAGCACTCGGTATCCAAGCTCCTGTCCTGTTTGGGTGCAGACCCTTTTTAGGAACTGCGGTCACTCACAAAACTGAAAATCTAACGCTTTTTCAGAGCAGAGTCCTGATTCATCCAGACAAGGCCTCCGTTGGCTCAGTGGTCCAAAGTCGCGGAATATACAGATGGTAAGGCAGCTTCAGACGGATGGATATGGGTTAAGGGACTGATGTTGTCGCCCTTTTGTTTGATGTTGGCAATCACTTGCCTGGCATCGGAGTCTCTTATGACCGGAGCGGGCTCCTAGGGTCACACAGTCCACTTTCCAGCGGTCAAAGCTGTTTGCCAGGTGGAGCGGATCCCTTGTTGAGAGAAAATGTTCAGGGCTGAGATCTGAGGAGAGAGAAAGAGAGATGGAGGTTGTTCATGTTTGAGAGAGAGAGAGAGAGAGTTGTTCATGTTTTTGAGAGAGAGAGAGAGAGAGGTTGTTCTGTTGCGAGAGAGAGAAGAGAGGTTGTTCATGTGATGAGTGAGTGAGTGAGTGAGGAGTGAGTGAGTGGAGTGAGTGAGTGATGTGAGTGAGTGAGTGAGTGAGAGAGGTTGTTCGTGAGTGTGAGAGAGAGAGAGGTTGTTCGTGAGTGTGAGAGAGAGAGAGGTTTGTTCGTGAGTGTGAGAGAGAGAGAGAGAGGTTGTTCATGTTTGAGAGAGAGAGAGAGAGAGGTTGTTACATGTTTGACGAGAGAGAGAGAGAGGTTGTTCATGTTTGAGAGAGAGAGAGAGAGAGGTTGTCATGTTTGGAGAGAGAGAGAGAGGAGAGGTTGTTCATGTGAGTGAGTGAGTGAGTGAGTGAGTGAGTGAGTGAGTGAGGAGTGAGTGAGTGAGAGTGAGTGATGTGAGGTGAGTGAGTGAGGTGAGTGAGTGAGTGAGTGAGTGAGTGAGTGAGTGAGTGAGTGAGTGAGTGAGTGAGTGAGTGAGTGAGTGAGTGAGTGAGTGAGTGAGTGAGTGAGTGAGTAGAGGTTTTTCGTGAGTGTGAGAGAGAGAGAGAGGTTGTTCATGTTTGAGAGAGAGAGAGAGAGAGTTGTTCATGTTTGAGAGAGAGAGAAGAGAGAGAGAGAGAGAGCCGGTTGTTCAGTGTTTGAGAGAGAGAGAGAGAGAGGTTTATGTTTGAGAGAAGAGAGAGGAGGGATGGAGGTTTGTTCCATGTTTGAGTGAGAGTGAATGAGATGGAGGTTGTTCATGTTAGTGAGTGAGTGAGTGAGTGAGATAGAGGTTGTTCGTGAGTGTGAGAGTGAGTGAGTGAGTGAGATAGAGGTTGTTCGTGAGTGTGAGAGTGAGGGTGAGAGAGAGAGAGGTTGTTTGTGAGTGAGAGAGAGAGGGAGAGAGAGAGAGAACAACTTGGGAGAAAAAAAATCAGCTTCTCTGGTGGATTTGGTCTAGCAGTGAATGCTTCAAAAGAAAAGGTCTGCAAAACATTTAACTCAATAAAATAATATTGTCAAAAATAAATATTCCTATCCAAATCTGGTGCAAAATATTCAATAGTGTAATTAGACCAATTGCACTATATGGAAGCGAGGTRTGGGGTCCWACCTTTAATTCCGATTATATGCATTGGGAGACAAATTATCCAAAATATCCAAAAGAAAGTACCAAATAATGCATGCAAAGCGGAACTCGGAAGATTCCTTTGAATTTTAAATATAAAGAAAACGATACTAAAATGTTGGCACCATTTGAAATTAAGCCCCCAAACATCCTTACAATTCAAAGCACTGGAAACCCAAGACCTGAACCCTGAAAAGAGTCCCTTATGTCAGCTGTTAAAATCACTAAACAACCCTATTATCAAAACAAACAGGAAAATCAATCAAATTGTTACAGAAACTAAATCCTCCTATTAGACTAATTGGGAAAATGAAACAAAAACACAGAATGAACTAAATTGCTATTTGACCCTCAACAGAGAATACTAATTGGCAGAATATCTCTAGTCTCTCAGAGATACAAAACAGAAGCTGATCCTGACCCAATAAAGGCTCAGCGACCACCAATTAATAGGGTATAGAAAAAGTGAGAGGGATGGCTAACCCAACATGGCTAACCCAAGAGGAGTGTCTATGTGGTCACTGCACCACAGGGGAGGTAGAGACAGAGATGTACATTTTTCTCTACTGTGAGAAATACTCCCAAATAAGCTAATATCTTTTGAAGAAAATATCTAAATCAATTCCCAACCTCTGGGCATTTACCAATGACATAAAGCTGTGAGTTATTCTGGTTGAGGGAGAAAACGCAAATATGACTGCCAGATATGTATAGGATTGCCCTAGCCTGAGGGACATCCCATTACCATTAGTTCCCTGAAGTATGTACATTGTATATAACTTACAAGTACTACATAGTGTAACCATCATTCATGTACATTATGTTGATTATTTACTATCCATTATTTTTTATATATTCGTATAGTTATTGAATTAAATTTATCTACGTAAGTTTCCGCAACTGTATACAGGATTCTATTATTATTATTATTATTATTATTATTATTATTACTACTGAAATAAACTGGATTTCATTATCCACATTGGATTGGACTCTATTGACTGAAATGCTTAAGCACTGCACCAACGAAAARAGGTCACAACTCCTGCAGCTTTGTCGCACGCTGGGTACGTACATAGTCAATGGTAGGCTTCGATTGGACTGCTATGGTAGGTACACCTACAGCTCTCAGAGCGTTCACAGTCAGCCCACTGAAACCTGGGACTGTGATCAGATCACAGCAAAATCACAGTCTACTTGAACAGAGCAATACTCAATCATGAGGAATCATAGCCAAAGGAACTGAATAATATAAAGGAAAGCAGTGTGGAAACCTACAAAAAAAACAATTAGGCAACAACATATTCAATCCCTTTTAGACAACTTCCTGGACAAAACGTTCCACTGTAATAGTGAAGTCGGAACCTTGGCAGTAGAAAACCTAAACAGTATATTTGTCTTCTCAGCTTCCCTGTCAAATCTATTCATTTCAAACAGAAAACCGGAGAAAATGATCAACAATGACAAATGGTTTGATGAAGATTGCAAAAACCTAAGAAAGAAATTGAGAAACCGATCCAATCAAAAACATGGAGACACAGAAAACCTGAGCCTACGCCTTCACTATGGTGAATCACTAAAACAATACAGAAATACACTACAAAAAAATTAACAACGTGTCACAAATCAGCTGATTGTAATTGAAGAGTCCATAGACTAACCACTTCTGGGAAAATTGGAAAACACTAAATGAACAACACGAAGAGTTATCTATCCAAAACGGAGATGTATGGGTAAACCACTTCTCCAATCTATTTTGGCCCAATAACAAAGAACAAACAGCAAAAACATATACATGATCACATACAAGTCTTGGAATCAGCTATTAAAGACTACCAGAACACACTGGATTCTCCAATTACATTGAATGAACTACAGGACAAAATACAAACCCTCCAACCCAAAAACGCCTGTGGTGTTGATGGCATCCTCAATGAAATGATAAAATATACAGACCACAAATTCCAATTGGCTATACTAAAACTCTTTAACGTCATCCTTAGCTCTGGCATCTTCCCCATAATTTGGAAACAAGGACTGATCACCCCAATCCACAAAAGTGGAGAGAAATATTTGACCCTAATAACTACTGTGGGCTATGCGTCAACAGCAACCTTGGGAAAATCAGCAGACTCTTAATTTCGTCAGTGAAAACAATGTACCGAGCAAATGTCAAATTGTCCCCTCCCCAAAAATAAAAAATTAGAATAATAACTGTACGGCAGACCACGTATTCACCCTGCAAGTCAATTTGGCATGAGGGTCTGCTATCCAAATTGATGTAAAGTGGTGTTGAGGGAAACATATATGACATTATAAAAACCATGTACACAAACAACAAGTGTGTGGTTAAAGTTAGCAAAAAACACAGGGACGTGGGGTGAGACAGGGATGCAGCTTAAGCCCCACCCTCTTCAACATATATATCAACGAATTGGCAAGGACACTAGAACAGTCTGCAGCACCCGGCCTCACCCTACTAGAATCTGAAATCAAATGTCTACTGATGATCTGGTGCTTCTGTCACCAACCAAGGAGGGCCTACAGCAGCACCTAGATCTTCTGCACAGATTCTGTCAGACCTGGGCCCTGACAGTAAATCTCAGTAAGACCAAAATAATGGTGTTCCAAAAAAGGTCCAGTCGCCAGGACCACAAATACAAATTCCATCTAGACACCGTTGCCCTAGAGCACACAAAAAACGATACATACCCCGGTCTAAACATCAGCGCCACATGTAACTTCCACAAAGCTTTGCATGATCTGAGAGACATCAAAAGGAACATAAAATTCAACATACCAATTAGGATCTGGCAAAAAATACTTGAATCAGTTATAGAACCCATTACCCTTCATGGTTGTGAGGTCTGGGGTCTGCTCACCAACCAATAATTCACAACATGGGACAAACACCAAATTTAGACTCTGCATGCAGAATTCTACACACACAAAAAGAGATAGCACATGGCTTTTAACTGTTAAGCAGAGCAGCACAGGGGAGCCCAAGAGCAGACTCAGACAAGGAAACAGATGAATGAACCAAGGTATGTATTGTAACACAGGGAGGTATGGAAATCCTTTTGACCTGGAGTGTAGACTGGAGCTGAAGCAACGGTTAGCTTGGGATCGGGTCCTGGCGGAGGCACGAAGAAAAGACTGGTCCCTCCTCCAGGTGCAATGACAACGGCGCCTGTGGTCCTGGACTGAGTTACTGTTAGATGGAGGAAGGCCAGTGACGAAGTCCTGCGCTATGTGTGACCAGGGGCGACTGGGTATGGGAAGAGGGCGAAGCCGACTGGACGTAGGTTTGATGGAGGTTTTGTTCCGGGCACAGACCAAGCAGGCACCATGGTGGGCCACCAAAATCGCTGCCGCAGGAAGGCGACAGTCATGCCAGGGTGACAGGGGAGGTGAGTAGCATGGGCCCACTGAAGAACTTCAGAGCGAACTGAATCTGGCACAAACAGAGTCATTCAAGGACCATTTCCTGGATCAGACTGGTTCAGCTGAGCCTGACGAACACAGGACTCGATCTCCCAGGAGACAGCAGCTACGATGCAGGAGGATGGCATAATGGTTTCTGCCTCGGTACCTGTGTTGTCTGCGGTGAACTGATGGGAGAAGGCGTCAGGCTTGGTATTCTTAGATCTGGGGCGAGAAAGGTTATACAACCTACTACTGGGTAGTTTTAACCATGGATGGCCCAGAACCAGAGGAGAGTAGGGACTGTCGATTATATGGAAACTGATCTTTTCTTGGTGATTACCAGAGAGACGCAGGATGACTGGAATGGTTCTCACAGACATGGGAGAGAAGCTTACCATTGAGAGCGTAGGCATCGAGAGGTGAATTAAGAGGAACAGTGTCCAGGCCCAACTGGTTGACAACACCTCGGTCCAAAAAGCTCTCGTCGGCACCTGAATCTATAAGAGCAGCGAGAGGAAAAGCCTGACTCTGCCACACAAGGTTGGCCTCAAACAGGGGTCTGGTGGAAGATGGGCAGGCAATTTGACCCAATAGTATTTTCCCCATATCACCCGAGCCTCTTCTTACTGGACGCAGGGAACAAGTGGAAACCAGGTGACCAACCTGGCCACAGTATAGACAGCTCCTAGTATCGACACACCGCTGCCTCTCCTCTGGAGATAGACGGTCCGGCCGAGCTGCATGGGTTCAGGTTCAGAACATGCCTGGGGTTGGGATACAGTCTCAGTGAGTGAGTTCAGGAATGCTCCCTGAAGAGGCTCCTCATCCCAGCCGCTCTTTGCGGCGAAGGTGCGGAACTCACATGCCATTTCAGCAACACTCTGGGAGCCTTGACGGAGGGACAGGAGTCGTTTAGCAGCGTCCTTTCTGCAAACTGGGTAGTCAAAAATCTTCCTCATCTCCTCCGTGAATCTACTATAGGAGAACAAATGGGTGACTGTCTCTCCCACACAGCAGTGGCCAAGGAAAGCGCTGCTCCACAGAGGCAACCAATCAAAAACATAATCTTGGCTCGTTCACTAGCATTAGAGTAGGGCTGTTGCTCAAATACTAGTGAACATTGTACCAAAAAGGCTCTGCAGGTTCCGAGATTACCATCGTAGCGCTCTGGAGTAGGAACAAACGGCTCCCGGGGCGGAGAGGAGGGACTTGGGACAGGTTGTGAGCTTAAGGCGTAGGTTTGACTCTGTAGGACAGACGGGTGCCGGGAAAACTCATTGATTGTCTCCAGAAGGGTTTTAAGCGCTTGGTCATGTTGATTGAGCAGGGCGCCTTGACCAATGAGCATTTGGTGGCGAGTGTCCAAGTCTGCTGGGTTCATATCTTGGCCAGATCGTACTGTTAAGCGAAGCAGCACAGCGGAACCCAAGAGCAGACCAGGAAACAGAAATGAATGAACCAAGGTATTTATTGTAACACAGGGAGATATGGAGCGCAGATCCGGGGAAGCTTGGATGAGTTGTAGGAAACCAGATGTGGAGGCTGAAGTTTGCTGAGTGTGCTGGGTTGGGACAGGGTAAACAGGTCCGGACCGGAATCCAAGGGAGTGGTGGTGTGGTGAGTCCAGAACAGGGTAGCAGGGAGGTGAGATGTGGAACAAGAGCCAGAGTCAGGGTGGCAAAATGAGCAGAGATTACGACCTGGCAGAACTGAGTATTTGTAGAGGTCTTGATAATGGAACGAGTTGCAGCTGGTAACCAGATCTAGCAGTGAAGGGCTGGTGACGGTGTTCTGTTACAGTACTATGATCCGTTTAACAGAGCTGTCACAGGGTTGTCATAAAAATTCCTCTCACTCTTCTCCTGTCCTCTGTTGTTTTTAGTAATGAAGTTGTGTATGTTTCTGTGTCGGTTGAACCTGCTATTTAAAGTCTTCTATGGTCTGTCATTTAATAAATTGCAGGTTAGCAGTTTATATAATGTGTGATGTACGTACTGATAAGAGTGTGTAGGTAAACAGCATTATAGACGTAGGTGTAGGTAAACAGTATTATAGACTGTAGTGTGTAGGTAAACAGTAGTATAGACTCTAGTGTGTAGTAAACAGTATTATAGACCAGTATTATATACTGTGGTTTTGTAGTAAGCAGTATTCTAGACTGTAGTGTGTAGGTAAGCAAGTTTTACAGACCGGTATTATATACTTGTAGTGTGTAGGTAAACAGGTAGTATAGACTGTAGTGTGTTAGTTAACAGTAATTATAAGACTGTAGTGTGTAGGTAAACAGTAGTATAGACGGTAGTCGTGTAGTAAACAGTATTATAGACTGTAGTGGTAGGTAAACAGTAATATAGACTGTAGTCTGTAGGTAAGCAGATTATAGACCAGTATTATAGACTGTAGTGTGTAGGTAAACAGAATTATAGACCAGTATTATAGACCAGTATTATAGACTGTAGTGTGTAGGTAAACAGTATTATAGACCAGTATTATATAAGTGTAGTTGTAGGTAAACAGTAGTATAGAATGTAGTGTGTAGGTAAGCAGTATTTATAGACCAGTATTATAGACTGTAGTGTGTAGTAAACAGTGTATAGACTGAGTGTGTAGGTATAACGTAGTATAGATGTAGTGTGTATGTAAACGAGTATTTATGACTGTAGTGTGTAGAGAAAAGGTAAGATGTACACGTATATAGACTGTAGTTGTGTAGGTAAAACAGTATTATAGACTGTAGGTGTTAGGTAAACAGTATTCATAGACTGTAGTGTGTAGGTAACAGTATTATAGGACTGTAGTGTGTAGGTAAACAGTAATATAGACTTGTAGTGTGTGGGTAAACAGTATTATAGACTGTAGTGTGTAGTAAAACAGTATTATAGACTGTAGTGTGTAGGTAAGCAGTGATTATAGACCAGTATTATAGACTGTAGTGTGTCGGTAAACAGTATTATAGCCCAGTATATATAGATTGTAGTGTGTAGGTAAGCAGTATTATAGGACCAGTATTATAGACTGTAAGTGTGTCGGTAACAGTATTATAGACCAGTATTATAGATTTGTAGTGTGTAGGTAAGCAGTATATAGACCAGTATTATAGATTGTAGTGTGTAGGTAAACAGTATTATAGACTGTATGTGTAAGTAAGCAGTAGTCTAGACTGTAGTGTGTAGGTAAACTGTGTTTAGACCATATTATATACTGTAGTTGTAGGTAAGCAGTATTCTAGACTGTAGTGTGTAGGTAAGCAGTATTACAGACCAGTATTATAGACTGTAGTGTGTAGGTAAGCAGTATTATAGACTGTAGTGTGAAGGTAAACAGTAGATAGACTGTAGTGTGTAGGTAAGCAGTTTTACAGACCAGTATTATATACTGTAGTGTGGTAGGTAAACTGTGTTATAGACCAGTATTATATACTGTAGTGTGTAGGTAAACAGTATTATAGACTGTAGTGTGAAGGTAAACAGTATTATAGACTGTAGTGTGAAGGTAAAACAGTAGTATAGACTGTACGTGTGTAGGAAGCAGTTTTACAGACCAGTTTATGTACTGTAGTGTGTAGGTAAACAGTATTATAGACTGTAGTGTGTAGGTAAACAGTATTATAGACCAGTTTATAGACTGTAGTGTGTAGGTAAGCAGTATTACTAGACTGTAGTGTGTAGGTAAACAGTATTATAGACTGTAGTGTGAAGGTAAGCGTATTCATAGATTATAGTGTGTAGGTAAACAGTAGTATAGACGGTAGTGTGTAGGTAACAGAAGTATAGACGGTAGTTGTAGGGTAAACAGTAGTATATACTGTAGTGTGTAGGTAAACAGTATTAAGACTGTAGTGTGTAGGTAAACAGTATTATAGACTGTAGTGTGTATGTAAAGCATATTATAGACCAGTATTTATAGACTGTAATGTGTAGGTAAGCAGTATTTATGAATGTAGTGTGTAGGTAAACAGTATTATAGACTGTATGTGTAGGTAAACAGTATTATAGACGTGTAATGTGTAGGTAAACAGTATTTAGACTGTAGTGTGGGTAAACATATTCTGACTGTATGTGTAGGTAGCAGTTCTTACAGACCAGTATTAGTATACTGTAGTGTGTAGGTAAACAAGTATTATAGACGTGTATGTGTGTATGTAACAGTATTACAAGACCAGTATTATATACGTAGTGTGTAGGTAAGCAGTATTATAGACTGTATGTGTATGTAAACAGTATTATGACTGTAGTAATGTAGGTAAACAGTATTATAGGACTGTCGTGTGTAGGTAAACAGTATATAGACTGTAGTGTGTAGGTAACAGTATATTACGAGACTGTAGTGTTAGGTAAACGTAATATAGACTGTAGTTGTAGGTAAACAGTATTATAGACCAGTATTATATACTGTAGTGTGTAGGTAAGCAGTATTATAGACCCAGTATTATAGACTATGTAGTGTGTAGGTAAACAGTATTATAGACTGTAGTGTGAAGGTAAACAGTATTATAGACTGTAGTGTGTAGGTAAACAGTATTATGAACCAGTATTTATATACTGTAGTGTGTAGGTAAACAGTATTATAGACTGTAGTGTGTAGGTAAACAGTATTATAGACCAGTATTATAGACTGTAGTGTGTAGGTAAGCTTTTTCAGGGGACTGTAATGGGACGTGTGGTGGTGTGTTGTTGTTGTGTGTGTGTGGTGTGTGTGTGTGTGTGTGTGTGTGTGTGTTGTGTGTGTGTGTGTTTGTGTGTGTGTGTGTGTGTGTGTGTTGTGTGTGTGTGTGTGCTGTGTGGTGTGTGTGTGTGTGTGTGTGTGTGGTGTGTGTGTGTGGTGTGTGTGTGTGTGTGTGTGATTAAGCGTGTTCAGAGGATTACTGTGTGCTACTATGGCAGGATACGACCTTCATGCTGTCACACTAAACACACCTAATGATGAATAATGTGTGTGTGTGTACAGTTTAGCGCACGGCCCTCTCCCAGAGAGATGATGAGTATGAAGGACGCAAGACCGAATACGACTCCACAGCAACCAACGCAGGTTTCCACGACAACAAAGGAGAACATACCTCCGAAAAGACACCATGGCAGGTGTGTGAAGGAGAGAGAAATAACAGACTATTACTTTCTATTTCCATATCTCTTTCGTCATTCTCTCTCTCCCCTCCCTCTCTCTCCTCCCCCCTCTCTCTCTGTCTGACACCCCTCTCTCTCTCTCTCTCTGACACCCCCTCTCTCTCTCTCTCTCTCTCTCCCTCCCTCTCTCTCTCTCTCCCCTCCCTCTCTCTCTGTCTGACAACCCCCTCTCTCTCTCTCCCTCCTCTCTCCCCCTCCCTCTCTCTCTCTCTCCCCCTCCCTCTCTCTGTCTGATCACCCCCTCTCTCTCTCTCTCTACTCTCTGACACCCCCTCTCTTTTCTCTGACACCCCCACTCTCTTATCCCCCCTTTTCTCTCTCCCCTCTCTCTCTCTCTCTCTCTCTCTCTCTCTCTCTTCCTCTCTCTCTTCTCTCTCCTCTCTCTCTGTCGTCACCCTTCTCTCTCCCCCTCTCTCTCTCCTCTTTCTCTGTCTGTCACCCTCCCTCTCCCCCCCCTCTCTCTCTCCTCTTTCTCTGTCTGTCACCCTCCTCTCTCCCCCCTCTCTTCTCTGTCTGACATCCTCTCTCTCTTCTTCAGTCAGAATCCCTTGTGGAACATCCACGTTGTTCCGGAACTCATATGTTACTACTAATGACGAGATCGAACACAACCAGGTGAGCTACACCACACACACTACTAATATTACACAACACACAACACACCCACTTAACTATTACACACACCAGGTGAGCTACACCACAACACACTACTAATATTACACAACACACACACACACACACACACACAACACACTACTAATATTACACAACACACACACACACTACTATATTACACAACACACACACACACACTACTAATATTACACAACCAGGTGAGCTACACCACACACACTATAAAGGTGAGCTACACCACACACACTACTAATATTACACAACACAAACACACACATACACACACACACTACTAATATTACACAACACACCACAACACACATACACACACAGACACTACTAATATTACACAACACCACACACACATACACAAACACACACATAATATTACACAACACACACTACTAATATTACACCAACACACACACACACACACTACATAATACTACTAATATTATAACACACACACACTTACTAATATACACAACACACACTACACACACATAACACTACAATATTACAACAACACACACTGCGAATATTACACAACACACACACAGACACATACACACATACATGAATGCATACAAACATACACACACACACACACCAAACACACACACACACACACACACACACACACAAACAAACACACTGTCACGGCCGTCGTAGGAGGAGACAAGGCGCAGCGTGATATGCGTACCAGTCTTCTTTATTTATGGAAGAACAGGAACAGTGAACAGCGAACAGTGAACAGGACAGTGAACAGTGAACACGTGCAAACAGTGAACACTGAACACTGAACACTGAACACTGAACCACTGAACACTGAACAACGAACAAAACGAACAAATAACCAAAACGACACCGGAAGCTAATATGGCTAGTGCAGACAGACAACTAAACATGAATAAGAACCCACAAAACCAAAAGGGAAAATGTTGCAACCTAATACGATCTTCAATCAGAGACAACGATAAACAGCTGCCTCTGATTGGGAACCAATTCAGGCCACCATAGACATACGATATGCCTAGACTTACCAACACCCCTAGACATAAAAACACCCGTAGAGCAATGGAAAACAAGCATACCCACCCTCGTCACACCCTGACCTAACCAAAATAATCCTAATAAAGAAAACATAGATAACTAAGGTCAGGCGTGGAACACACACACACACACCACACACACACACACATCACACCACATACACATACACATACACACACATACAGTACATCATACATACATACATACATACATACATACATACTCATACATACATAACTACTACATACATACATACATTACATACATACATACATACATACATACATACATACTACATACATACACATACATACATACATAAACACACAACACACGCAAACACCATATACATACATTTTTTATTTTATTTCACCTTTATTTAACCAGGTAGGCTAGTTGAGAAACAAACGTTTCAT
>NW_019943458.1:16213-59131 GCF_002910315.2 Salvelinus sp. IW2-2015 | reverse complement strand
CTGGGCAGGGATTCTGGCCTGACTCCGGCACACCTGTCTCCAACTCACACACAAAAAAGACAGCAGACAGAACGACAGACAGACAGACAGACAACAGACAGACAGACAGACGACAGACAGACAGACAGACAGACAGACAGACAGACAGACAGACAGACAAGACAGACAGACAGACAGACAGACAGACAGACAGACAGACAGACAGCACAGACAGAACAGACAGACAGACAGACGAGACGTACTGGGGGAATGGCTGCAGGTCAAGCAGACACCGGATGACCACTAGGGGGGGTGTCAGGAGCAGATGTGACATTAACTGAACTGGGGTTACCAGTGAGTGAGTGTGTGTTTGTCTGTGTGCGTGTTGCAACCTTTCTGAGTGCCTGAGCGGCTCAGTGTACCATGCTAATAGCACTCAGACTGGTCTCCCGGGATAACAGATCTAGCAGTGAAAGGGCTGGGTGACGGTGTTCTGTTACAGTACTAATGATCCGTTTAACAGAGCTGTCACAGGGTTGTCATAAAAATTCCTCTCCACTCTTCTCCTGTCCTCTGTTGTTTTAGTAATGTAAGTTGTGTATGTTCTGTTCGGTTGAACCTGCTATTTAAAGTCTTCTATGGTCTGGTCATTTAATAAATTGCAGGTTAGCAGTTTATATAATGTGTGATGTACGTACTTGATAAGAGTGTGTAGGTAAACAGCATTATAGACTTAGTGTGTAGGTAAACAGTATTATAGACTGTAGTGTGTAGGTAAACAGTAGTATAGACTCTAGTGTGTAGGTAAACAGTATTATAGACCAGTATTATATACTGTGGTGTAGGTAAGCAGTATTCTAGACTGTAGTGTGTAGGTAAGCAGTTTTACAGACCGGTATTATATACTGTAGTGTGAGGTAAACAGTAGTATAGACTGTAGTGTGTAGTTAAACCAGTATTATAGACTGTAGTGTGTAGGTAAACAGTAGTATAGACGTAGTAGTCTGTAGCGTAAACAGTATTATAGACTGTAGTTGTGTAGGTAAACAGTAATATAGACTGTAGTCTGTAGGTAAGCAGTATTATAGACCAGTATTATAGACTGTAGTGTGTAGGTAAACAGTATTATAGACCAGTATTATAGACCAGTATTATAGACTGTAGTGTGTAGTAAACAGTATTATAGACCAGTATTATATAATGTAGTGTGTAGGTAAACAGTAGTATAAGAATGTAGTGTGTAGGTAAGCAGTATTATAGACCAGTATTATAGACTGTAGTGTGTAGGTAAACAGTAGTATAACTGTAGTGTGTAGGTAAAACAGTAGTATAGACTGTAGTGTGTATGTAAAACAGTATTATAGACTGTAGTGTGTAGGTAAACAGTAGTATAGACTTAGTGTAGGTAAACATATTATAACTGTAGGTGTAGGTAAACAGTATATATAGACTGTAGTGTTAGGTAAACAGTATTATTAGAGACTGTAGTGTGTAGGTAAACAGTATTATAGACTGTAGTGTGTAGGTAAACAGTAATATAGACTGTTAGTGTGTGGGTAAACAGTATTATAGACTGTAGTGTGTAGGTAAACAGTATTATAGACTGTAGTGTGTAGGTAAGCAGTATTAAGACCAGTATTATAGACTGTAGTTGTCGGTAAACAGTATTATAGACCAGTATTATAGATTGTAGTGTGTAGGTAAGCAGATATATAGTAGGACCAGTATTATAGACTGCTAGTGTGTGTCGGTAAAACAGTATTATTAGACCAGTATTATAGAATTGTAGTGTGTAGGTAAACAGTATTATAGACCAGTATTATAGATTGTAGTTTGTAAGATAACACATCCCAAAGTGGAGAAGTGGCTCACAATACGCAACAGCTTTGTGTAAGTCGTGAGCGTCAAGACAATAGTCCCAAAGAGGAGCCGATAACACTAGACCAAGCTGTGTAGACTGTGGTCAAAAGTAAAAACTGCCATTTTCAAAGAGGAGCAAAACCAAGTTAGTAACCTCGAGGGCCAATAAATCCAATCAATAGGAGCCCAATACTGAATAAGAAGGCCTCTTGGTAACGTGAGCCCCAAGATAAGCAACGCTTCCAAACCTGGAGTGTGCGAAGTAGCTGTAAGTGTAGTTAGGTAAGCACCAGTCATATAAGCCAGACCAGTTGGATTTCACCTTATTAAACTGTTAGTGTGTATAGAGCTAAGCAGTATCTAGGTTCTGAAGACATGTTAGCAGTGTACGCCGCTTATAAATATCAACCTAGTCTAGTATAAGATATATGTGAAAAAGCATGTAAAGATTCCACTCCCAGTTTAAGCTGTAGAGATGTGTGTACATCACTAAGCGTGATCTCTGTGTGTGTGATGTGTTGGGGATGGGGGGAGGTGTTGACACCTTACTCTGATCACAGACTTGAGTTGTGCTCGTCGTTTAGGTATTATCACAATCAATTGGTGTACTGGCTAATCCTATCCGGAACCTTCCTGCTACCATGCAGCGTCTCTTAGTTTCGCATCTCTTACTTGTCATTCCAACACGGTTTGGTGAGCCGCGTGCATGTGTCTGGTATTAAGTGTGTTGAGGACGGCGAATGCCCTTCCAATGGACGTGACTTGAGACTGACTCCAGAGATGATATCCGCCACACTTGGGCATGAGATAGGAGCATGTAGATAAAGAGAGAGTATGTTGCATCGAGGGTAGGTAGAAAGCAGAGCGAACAGTAGTAGTACGTAGAGAGCAGATGGTAGGGTGTGAAGAGAGGATAGAACAGAGTCAGTAGATGAGAAGAGAGGGTAGCGTACGCTCTACCGTAATAGCTGTGAGATGTCGAATTTGGCTGAGACAGAGAACTGAGACAGAAGCTAGAGACAGAAGAGAGACTGAGAACCCAGAGACAGAGAGCTCGGACAGAGAGTGAGACAGAGGCTGAAGACAGAGAACTTGAGACCAGAGAATCCGAGAGACCAGATATTTACACTGAGCGAAGCGAGAGAACCACAGAGGACTAAGTGAACCTAGAGACAGAGAATACTTACGAAGATATACGTGGGTGACATAACTGAGACGAGTAAAACAGACCAGATTGTGAGTAAGACAATGTTGACAGGATAGATCAGTAGCAGAGGATACTACAAGACAGAGAACTGAGACCAGAGAACTTGTAAGAAATACAGAGAACTGTGGAGAAGCAGGAGAATCCAGTGATGAGTTGATAATAACGTACTCAAGTGGTTGGACTTCGCAGCGCGGGTCCTTCTGATCATTGAATGGTGTTTGATCAAGGGGTTCATCATGCTCAAGAAAGTACTTAGTGATCATTGTCTATTTGCGCGCTTACATTCAAGGAAAGAAAAAAAACTATAAAGATTACGACCTTGTGTTTTCAATTATAAACTCTATGTCCTCTTAGTATCGTAGTGTGATGTAGATTGTTATAATAAGCTCATGTAATTTATAAACTCATGTTATTACTCAACTGTAGGTGGGCAAGTCAGTTAAGAACAAATTCTTATTTGTTCACGTATGACGGCACTACCCATAAAGATGGCTAGAATAGGCCTCTATACGGCTCCTCTCAGGTGGACCAGGAAGACGGCCTAGTGGAGGATATAGTTAACAGCAATACCTATATAATATAGGACAAGGTAACACACACCAACTGACTGAATAGTGAGAGACAACACGGTAAACAACAACGTATAGCTAATAAGAAGGAGAGACGCTGTTAAGGCTCGAACAATGTATATAGCCAGGGATAAAGGCAACCAGTATGACAACACAAGTCAATTATACTGTAGTGGTGTATAGCAACACAATAATGACACAGCATAACATTATGTGAGAGACCAAATGTAACCCCCCAGCTCCATCGCCTAAGGAATAAAAGCCCCCCCAATTATTATAGACTGTAGTGTTATACAGTGCATACAGACACATGCTGATTTAAAACTAATTACACAGTATTATATTTAGGACCACTGTAGAAATAGAATGTCAGACAGCGATATAATCTCTCGGTGTCTTATGAGTATATGTTTATATTTGAGTTGGAAAACCCACATACTGATATGTGGGTAGACGATTTTCAAACATATTAGGATTTATAGACTGTAGATTGATGCTCTTACCTGGTTATAATATAGAAACTCTATCACCACCGCCATTTTTGCCCTCAGATGAATACATAAGCTACAATGTTTGAATCTGGTGGTCCAGTGTGAGAGAGTAGCATTTCACAGGGATTTCAGGCCCATGTTGACATCCCACTGAATTCCCACAGTTGTGTTTTCAATAGTTGGTATCACTGTAATGTTCTTTGGGTGGTGGACCATTCTTGATACACACTTGGAACTGTTGAGAGGCTAGTGGTATGCATGGGTGCTCACGCCATAGGGAACGTTATTCACTACCTCAAGTTACCACCTCGGTTACGAATAGTGCGCTTATTGAGTGATAATTGTCCTCTAGTCCTCATTTCACCCTTTATTACTAGTGAGACAACGGCACAGCACTCATTTATAATAACCACATAGTCCATAGGTCTCGTGCTTAGTTTAGTCTCAAGGCTTAAAAATCCTTGCTTTGATCACTGTCTCCTATCTCACGCCCCTTAATATATTACCTACTGAATATTAGGAGAAGTGGAGCATGTATAAGCATGTGTGGATCCACATTGCCTAAATACAGTGGATCAATAGCCCTTATCGAACCTGGAATTATAACCACGTGTGTCAGTTCTATGTTGTATTTGTACGTGTGAGATAGTGATGTGCGATAAATAGCGTTGTATACTGATGATATGCTTGATGCTGCATATTCATCAGAATGCGTTGATTAAGAATGTGGTCTAATTCTGAATGAGCATGAGAACCCCTAGTAAAGAGGATGGCTGACAATGTGAGATATATGTAAAAAAGCTAATAGCCTTTAGATATCTGTTGTATACTAAGTTTGACATGTTGGCTGGTTGAGTATTTAATTGCGTGTAGGGTAAAGACCAACCTCGATTATGATCATATACTAGAAGCAACTTTGTAGAATTGTGAGTAATAAGGTGTATTAACAAGTTATTCCATCAATAACTGTAGAGTGTACATATATAGTGTAATTACCAGTAATAATAGATACCGTTTGATCAATATGTTGTTTAGGCGCAATATTGCGTAGGTGGTATGAAATTCAACTAGAGACAACAATATGTGTACTCATGTTATCCTAGACTACAGTTGAGTGTTATACTGACAGTATAATAGACGAGTGATTTTATTGTTACCATCAAGTGGATGATGTTTTTTGTCCTCTGTGTCTTCTATCATTATATGGACTGTTCGAGATAGTAATGAGACTTACTTTTAGCATACCCATAGCTCAGGTCATTGTGTGTAGTGACCACTTTGTTAGTGTTTTGAAGATAAAGTCGCTTTAAATTACAACAAGTATGATGTTCAAATTAAGGCCCATGTGTTAACAGAAGTGAGTGATAAAAGAAGCATACAATTCCAATTATTTCCATAGACCAGCGACCACCCTCAGTGTGAAGCTAAATATTAATGTTATGAGCGTGAATTATGTGTGTAGTGTGAAATCCCAAGCTATATATTGTACCATAGACTCCAGTCACTAGTTGCTCTTCTAGAGCTCAAGAGGATATTTATAATATTGACAGTGCTCTAGTATAGTTTTTAGACCAGCATGCATGCTACTAAGTTTAAAGATAGAAATCTAAGGTGTCAGAGGGAACACCCTCATATACATCATCACACAACGGCACGACGACCCTGTACTACAACACATTAGCGGACACGTGCACTACCACACACACACACACACACACACCACACACACACACACCCAACACACACACACCACACACACACACACACAACACACACACACACACACACACACACACACACCTTTCTTCTCTGTCTGGAAGTTTTACTCTTGTGAGCTTTTAATAGCCCAGTTTAATTACATCTTTGCAGGGCGATATAACTTTAGAGGTGGATCCTGTTACGGCCACATTATCACCATCACTCTCGCCCTCTGCTCCAAGCATACACTGGAGATTTTTGACTGCTTGGCCACCACCATGTGTGTGTGTGGTTGTCGTGTGTGTTTGTGTGCGTGCGTTGCGTGTGTTGTGTTTTTGTGTGCGTGCTGCATGTGTGTTGTTTGTGTGTCGTGCGTGCGTGCGTGCGTGTGTGTGTGTGGTGGTGTGTGTGTTGGTGGTTGTTGTTGTTGTTGTTGAGTGATCACTGTGTGTGTGTGTGGATGAGTAAGAGCGTGTGGTTGTGGTGAAGTTTGTGATGAGTAACTGATATCAGTGGTCTGTAATGCTTTTCTCGAAATGTGTGATCCGTTGGATGCGTGTGATTATAGCCAGCCAAGGGAGCTGCCGCGGTAATGGGAGGTTTGCAGTTTGGTTTTAATATGAATTGCATTAAAAACATTATCGCGTTAGGTTCCACGGCTAGGTTTAATAGAACTAGGTTAATTTGTGTCCTCTGGTTCACTTTTCTAAGGTGCTGTGGATAACGAATGTGTGTGTGTCGATATGTATGTGATGTTGTAGTTGATAGTAGTTACCTCTAGTGGACGTTCTATGTGGTGAGTGGGTTTCCCAAATGCACTCGGCTTTGTGTGTTGCCTGTTATGATAGTGTCCGTAGTGTTAGTTGTGCTTCCCATTTAGGTCCTGTGTGGACCCTCTTCTCCAATCAAAGTCAGTGTTCAGTGCAAAGTGTAAATAGAGTTAATCGTGGTTGGCGATTTGCTTACTCACCACCACATTATCACTGCTACTTTTATCAACATAGACTAAAATTGGTGTGTTTGTCAATTCCTTTTGTGTATTGTGTGTGTGCTATGATAAGTAAATATAATGTGACTGTATGTGTGTTAGCCTTCATGTGCTATATGCTCACACTAAATATAACACGTCACTTACTTATAGAGTGTGTGTGGTGTGTTGTGATTGTGTGGTGTGTGTGTGTGTGCTGTGTGTGTGTTGTGTGTGAGTGTAGTGTGTTGTGGTAGTGAGTGGTGTGGTGTGTGTGTGTTAGTTGTGTGATGTGTGTGTGTTATGAAATAGTATGAGTGTGTGTGGTTATACTAGGTGTTGTAGCGTGCTACATATAATATGGGTGTCATGCTGTGTGCTGGCTATAATATATGTGTGTATGTGTGTGTGGTAGCTATATGATGTGTGTATGTGCTGTGGTTGTTGGGCGGTGTGTGTTGTATACTATATGTGTGTATGTGTCGTGTTGCTTCAGTTGCAGTGCAACGTGTCCTCTCTCAGCAGTACAGTCATTACCTGACAGGCTGGCTTGTGAAAGCATTTGGCGTAAGAGAGATAAGAAATAGCTTTAGCTTGCCCCATTGGGAGTAAATACTTTGTTTAATATCTTTGATTGTCTTTTCAAGAATTTTTAAAAGTTTGCAGGTAAAAGCCTGTCAAAACATTTCTACTAACAGCGATGAACGGATTAACACTTTTTCATCTCAAGATGATGCTATAAACGTGTTAATACAAAATGGGATAGGAATGTTGGTTTGTCAAACATCATCTCCAGCCAAAGTTTTAAATACCTTTTGAGGGGATAAGAGAAGGACAGAGAGGAGGAGAGAGAGAGATGACATTTTGGGGGTTGTCAAATAATCTTTAAAATGAATGCACTAACCGTAAGTTCGCCTCTGTATTAAGAGTGTCTGCTAAATGACTCAAATGTAAAATGTAATGTGATCTCCAGCCGAGGGGTTAGATTTAGTAGCGTTGAACTCACTCGATCGGATACACTCATTTGAGTTTCTTGCACGTGGCAGAGATGGTCTTCGAGTGGTGCCAACTCAGAAGTACACAACTTGTTCTTCATTCTGTAAACCAAAACAGGAAGGAGCAGGAAAGTGAGGGAGAACGTTCATCAGGGGGTCCTCCTGCAGTGGGGTGTAATTGTACTTATATTATTTCAATGATGGCTGAATCTGTCAAGCCCATGCACGTGGAATGGTGAAATGTATGCACTTGTTGTAGTGTCCTAGACTTATGAGTATGCCAGGTGGGAAATTTGAAACAAACACTTTTGACAGTATCTGTCACGTTTGCTGTCATTGTGGGCACAGGGAAGCCCTAGTGTTAGAGTGTTGGACGATTAACTGAAAGTTGCGAAGATCAAGCCCTGAGCTGACAAGAAACAATCTATTGAAACAAGCCACTGTTCCTAGGCTGTCATTGAAAAATAAGAATTTGTTTCTTAACTGACTTGCTGGTAAATAAAATTGAGGATCAACCTTGAGTGCTGCCTAACCCAGCCTAAACTCAACCTCCGGGGACAGTATTTCATTTTTCAGAGGCAATGAAGCCACAAAGACAACACCATGCCCAAGTCACTTTAGGTGCTGCTTGAAGTTGCGACAATAAACACATTTTCGCTTCAGTACCCTATGGCACAAGGGGCTGGCATGGGACAACAATGACTTTTGCGGTGTGGAACAGCGCCCGAGGCTACCATAAGATCATGTTTAATGTTTTTTCCCCTGATTTCAAAAACATGCCAACAACCTTGAGCCTAACAAAGTTTGAAGTTCATGTTCAGTTCTGCCCTGGAGTTTGGTTTGTCAGAGGTGAACTGCTTGGCATTTTTTAAAATCTAGATTGTATCACTTTTTCTGTGATTTACAATAGTAACAAAGACCACATACAAAGGGGATTATGCACATCCCAAACACACTAACCTTCAGAAAAAACTGTTCTGGCCAAACAAACTGTAGCTAAAGAAATTAAAAGGCCTTGCCGCAGTCCAATCTTCCTCGTCCAGTGATTAATTCTGCCCGCAGTCCAATGCTTCTGTCCAGTGAGATTATTTTGCCCGCAGCCAATGCTTCTCTCCAGTGATTTATTTCTGCCCACAGTCCAGTGCTTCTCTCCAGTGATTTATTGCTGCCCACAGTTCAGATGCTTCTCTCCATGATTATGATTTCTGCCCACAGTCAATGCTTCTCCCAGTATTGTTATTCTGCCCACAGTCCAATGCTTCTCCAGTGATTTTTTTATTTATCTGCCCACAGTCCAATTCTTCTCTACAGTATTTTATTTTTGCACACAACAAAGATACATGTAAAAAAAAAAGACAAGAGGGACATGCTCCTTGGCTTGTCACACAGCCTGTTCAATAGAGAGAGAGAGTTAAACTAAACATTATGGAATATGAACTTAGCTGCAATTACATTAATCTAGATTGAATCATCTATTTTCCTCCATTGCTCTGATCAGGTTACAATATCCTTGTCCCCCAGAAAAGGAAAGAACTGCCTATCTAAGTGGTCTGTATTTGTAAGACTTGGGACATACTGTTCTACTGAAGCCCTGCCTCTTCCAATCTTTTTTAACCCCCAGTTCCTGGTTGAAAGAGTGAGTGGACCAGAGAAAGCTCAAGGAGACAGAACAGAGGGCAGAGTGTCCTTACTTTTGATTTTCATTGATGAATTAAGGTCACTGATTGTAAGGAACTCCTGCTAGCTGGTGTATGCTAGGCTTTTAATTGAAGGAAAAAACCAAAAACCTGCAAGACTAGTAGTCCTACCATGGAATGGAGTTGGACCACCCTGCCCTGTGTGTTGCAACTGCGACCTGGCCAAGATAAAGCATAGCAGTGTGAACAGACAACACAGAGTTACACATGGAGTAAACAATAAACAAGTCAATAACATGGTAGAAAAAAAAGACATACATACACATATACATACAGTTGAAGTCGGAAGTTTACATACTCCTTAGCCAAACACATTTAAACTCAATTTTTCATCATTCCTGACATTGAATCCTAGTAAAGATTCCCTGTCTTAGGTCAGTTAGGATCATCACTTTAGTTTAAGCATGTGAAATGTTAGAATAATAGAAGAGAGAATGATTTCTTTCAGCTTTTATTTATTTCATCACATTCCCAGTGGGTTAAAAGTTTACATGCACTCAATTAGTATTTGGTAGCAATGCCTTTAAATTGTTTAACTTGGGTCAAACGTTTCGGATAGCCTTCCACAAGCTTCCGACAATAAGTTGGGTGAATTTTGGCCCATCCCTCTTGACAGAGCTGGTGTAACTGAGTCAGGTTTGTAGGCCTCCTTGCTCGCACACGCTTTTTCAGTTCTGCCCACAAATATTCTATAGGATTGAGGTCAGGACTTTATGATGGCCACTCCAATACCTTGACTTTGTTGTCCTTAAGCCATTTTGCCACAACTTTGGAAGTATGCTTGGGGTATTTTCCATTTGGAAGACCCATTTGCGACCAAGCTTTAACTTCCTGACTGAGGTCTTGAGATGTTGCGTCAATATATCTACATAATTTTCCTCCCTCATGATGCCATCTATTTTGTGAAGTGCACCAGTCCTTCCTGCAGCAAAACACCCCACAACATGATGCTGCCACCCCCGTGCTTCACGTTCGGGATGGTGTTCTTCGGCTTGCAAGCCTCACACTTTTTCCTCCAAACATAATGATGGTCATTATGGCCAAACAGTTCTATTTTTGATTCATCTGACCAGAGGACATTTCCCCCAAAAAAGTACGATCTTTGTCCCCATGTGCAGCAAACCGTAGTCTGGCTTTTTTATGGCGGTTTGGACCAGTGGCTTCTTCCTTGCTGAGCGGCCTTTCAGGTTATGTCGATATCAGACTCGTTTTACTATGTATATAGATACATTTGTTCCTTTTTCCTCCAGCACCTTCACAAGGTCCTTCGCTGTTGTTCTGGGATTGATTTGCACCTTTCACACCAAAGTACGTTCATCTCTAGGAGACAGATCACGTCTCCTTCCTGAGTGGTATGATGGCTGCGTGGTCCTATGGTGTTTATACTTGCATACTATTGTTCATACAGATGAAAGTGGTACCTTCAGGCYTTTGGAAATTGCTCCCAAGGATAAACCAGACTTGTGGATGTCTACAATTTTTTGGCTGATTTCTTTTGATTTTGCGATGATGTCAAGCAAAGAGGCATAGAGTTTGAAGGTAGGCCTTGAAATACATCATCAGGTACACCTCCAATTGACTAAAATTATGTCAATTAGCCTATCAGAAGCTTCTAAAGCCATGACATAATTTTCTGGAATTTTCCAAGCTGTTTAAAGGCACAGTCAACTTAGTGTATGTAAACTTCTGACCCACTGCAATTGTGATATAGTGAATTATAAGTGGAATAATCTGTCTGTCAACAATTGTTGGTTAATTTACTTGTGTCATGCACAAAGTAGATGTCCTTACCGACTTGCCAAAACTACAGTTTGTTAACAAGAAATGTGTGGAGTGGTTGAACAACGAGTTTTAATGACTCCGACCTAAGTGTATGTAAACTTCCGACTTCAACTGTACATACGTGTACACACACACACACACACACACGCGCGCGCAATCAGAGACATACACACAAACTCACTTTGCTGCACGCACACACACACACACACACAAACACATATACACACGTACGTACGTACGTACGTACGTACACACACACACACACACATATATACATATACACAGACACAAACACACACACACACACTCACACGTATGCACACACACCCACCCACACACASACATACGTACACACACATACATYTACACACACGCACACACACACAGACACACACATATTTGTATGTCCCATCTTGTCGCCAAGTTACCTTCTTGGCATCTGGTGCCATGGTGATGGTTGTCACGGTTACGTCTTCAGGAAGGCGGAGGTTCTGATAAGCTCTGATGCCTTCTGGAATCTCCCCCACTGAACCCGCCGAAAATCTGGAGAGCTTGAAACCGTTGCAACATGAATCCATACCCCGCCCTTATCCAATTAATAAACATTATATTTTAACCTCAGATTAAGTTAGACAGATTAAACAGCTCTGTGTTTTCACTTCCTTTCCAGATCCCTCCCCAGCCCATGGCCCCTCAGGCAGACTGCTCCTCTACACCTCTAAAAGACTACGACACGTTCCCTCCATCCCTCCCTCCCTCCTTCCCCCCTCCGCAGAACCCTGGCCGCATGCTGGATGACTCGTTCTTCGAGCCTCCAGATCAGCCACTCCCCCAGCCCCCGTCTCAGGCCGCCACGGACCTCCGGATGCACCTTGGCCTTAAGTCCACTGGCAACTATGTGGACTTCTACTCTGCATCCCGGCCCTACTCCGAACTCAACTACGAGACCAGCCACTACCCGGCTTCACCTGACTCCTGGGTCTAAAGACAGGAGTCYCAACTTAACATAGGTCCTGGAGAGATACAGGCTGGTGTAGGGTTTAGCTCCAGCCCAACACTAACAAACAGCACACCTGCAAGGTGTAATGAACCATTGATTTGAGGATATTAGGTTTATTAGTGCTGGGCTGGAACAAAATCCTGCATATTCCCGTAGCTCTCCAGGATTGAGAGTGAAGAACACTGGTGTAGAGTAAATCGGGGGTGCGAGGTTAATGTTAGTAACCAACGGCAAACAGGGATTGAAGGGGCTTAGGGGGTTGTGAGGGGTTGAGGTGTGAAGAGAGACTGCGCATGTGCATGAATACCACAAGACATTTTGCTGCCAGTTCAGTTTGTTCAAAGCTTGTTCCACTGGGAAAGGGGGTGGATGGATGTGTCAGAGTGAGAGTGAGAGAGTGAGAGAGTGAGAGAGAGAGAGAGAAAAGTCCTTGACAGAAGAAAAGAAAGAGAACAACTGAATGATGACGGAAGGCTCTTGCCTCTTTGGAGGTGCATTGCTTGACTTTCAGAAAGGACGAGGAGAGGAGGAGTGGAGAAATGGAAAGAGGAAGAGTTGTGAGGAAGAGAGAGGAAGAGAGGAAGAGTTGTGAGAGTTTTTTGGCAAGTCGGATTAAAAGTAACAGAACAGAGAACAGAGAGAGAAGATGAGAGGAAAACACCAAGCACAAGACAGGACAGGATGTTTACAGGAAAAACAAAGGGGGCAGCTTTCCACCCGTTCATTACATTGACTTCTGACTTTCATTGTCAATCAAAGGTTCTACCTTTCTATGGAATMTTGTCTGTTGAAGAAGAATCTTCCAGCCTTTTAAGTTTTTATTTTCACATCTTTTTTATTTGTTCTTTTTTGAAGTTGTGGATGTACAGTATTTTGGTGTACAGTACAGTACAGTTGACCTGGATGGTATTGTGTATATTACACATCTTGTCACTACCGACCGACCGACCGACCGATCCACTGGATATTGTTTTCCAGTAACAGAATAGAGACTGAGAAGAAAACACTTCCCACTGGGCACACCACGTCATTTCAATGTGGATATTTGGTTAATATTTGGTTGAGACATCAATGAGATTACAACCTATATTCACCCACTGAAAAAGACTGCCAAAAGTTAGTTGAATGTCCAATGTGTTATCACTGTGCTTTCAACCGTCTAAAAGCACAACCAAATTCCAATGGAAAAACAATGTCTAATTTTTTGGTTTAGTTGTCACCCAAATGTCTATCACTGTGCTTTCAACCATTTAAAAGCACAGCAAAGTTCAAATGGGAAAACAATGTCAGATATTTAGTTTATTTATACAACCAATTAATGTGTTATCCCTGTGCTTCATCTAATTACATTACAAGTACATGTGCAAGTGATTAATACCGATTGAGATTCTACCAGATTATTACAACAACTGTGAAGATCTGCACAGACCTGCGACCACCTATACATGCTATCTTGATCACGCACGCTTTATATGATTACATAACAAGAAATGTATAGATACAGTACAATCTAAATGTGGCCATTGGATGTGTTACTAATTTTAAGGTTAAATGTTACATTAGTTTGTCAGATAGCCTTATCTTAAGACTTTTTACTGTCTTACAAAAATAATATTGAATTGTGTTCTGTTGACCAACCAATCAAATATCAACATTTATAGGAGATGTATCTACTGTTTGGATAGCTCCATCTGACCCACTGGCGTCATCATTAACTGGTATTTTTGGTTGAGTTGGTGACATGAATCCAACATATAATTTGTAACTTGTCGACAAATTAACAGGCTATTTATTGTATTCAGGAAATGATGTTGAATTGTGTTTGGTTGTCAACACAACCACATTTCAACATTTGAAGATGTATCTTCTGCTTGAATAGTTCCATCTGTGCCACTGACACTGTGTTAAATCGGATCAGCTGTGAAAAAAATCTGATGTGAAAAGTTCTGATGTGATTGGTCAAAAAAACAATTAGTGAAAGACGGATCAGAATTGGGATGCCTGTGTAAATGCAGCGTGACTTAGTCCGTCTTTAGTTCCAGTTTGTATACAAATTAATGACTGTTGGATTCACGTCTCTACCTCAACCATAAATCAAAGTTTAAAGAATATTAGTAAATCAAACTTGAAATGCACTTTAAATAACGTTTGATTTGATGTAGTCTAGTCTTTAACTTAGATTGTTGGTTGAGATGGAGATGTGAATCCAACATATCAATCACTAATTTGTAGAACAACTGGAATTAAGGCCAGACTAAGTCAGTGGCTCAGATGGAACCATCCAAGCAGAAGATACATTTCCTTCAAATGTTCATGGTTGCGTTGACAATTACATTTGAAATCAACCAGAGCCTGAAACCCTGGGCCTTTAGTATATCCACTTTTAGTTGAATTATGGGTTGAATTGAAACAATAGTTGTTAATGACTTTGTAAATGCTATATTGGCCTTAGTAGTATAATTGATGGTATATTCGTGATATAGTACGGTCACATTTCAACTTCTCTGTCAAACCTGGCCTTTGGAATGACTTTGCCACCAACGCTGAATCTATTTAGTTTTTAAGTGGAGYATTTGTTATTCTCACGATAGCACATTGGCAATAGTCAGTCACAYATATTGTAGTTAAGCAGGGCTGGGCTTGGTTATAGCCCTGGATGGGAGACCAAACAGTAGCTGTAGGTAGATCAACTATCCAGTAGGAGGTGCTGCCCAGCCTGTTACTTTATTCTGATAGTGAATATAATGTTGAAGATCTGATGTTGTTTTAAAGGTACAAATTCAACATGTTTTATACAAGGTTTGTCTATGTTGAAATTTGGTTACCTGATGATATAATTATGTGGTAGAAATTTCACCCTCAAAACAACAGTAATATTGATACTGTATTTTCCACATAGATTCCAAGTCACAATAAGTTGACAAATTACGTCGAAAAAATTGTGATTCACTTGTGTCCAGTGGGTTTGAAACAATGTCAATCAATGATCACTGTCCTGTCTCCCCTTTCCAACCCACGTCTGTTCTAACAGCCAGAGGGATGTGAGTCTGTTCTAACAGCCAGAGGGATGTGAGTCTGTTCTAACAGCCAGAGGGATGTGGAGTCTTTCTAAACAGCCAGAGGGATGTGTGAGTCTGTTCTAACAGCCAGAGGGATTGTGAGTCTGTTCTAACAGCCAGAGGGATGTGGGTCTGTTCTAACAGCCAGAGGATGTGAGTCTGTTCTAACAGCCAGAGGGATGTGAGGTCTGTTCTAACAGCCAGAGAGGATGTGGAGTCTGTTCTAACAGCCAGAGGGATGTGGAGTCTGTTCTAACAGCCAGAGGGATGTGAGTCTGTTCTAACAGCCAGAGGGACTGTGAGTCTGTTCTAACAGCCAGAGGGATGTGGGTCTGTTCTAACAGCCAGAGGGATGTGGGTCTGTTCTAACAGCCAGAGGGATGTGAGTGACTAGCAATACGGTCTGTTCTCTGAGGATGTGAAGTTGTTTTGTGGAAACTAAAACAGAAATGTCAAGCAGAAGCGAAGACCAATGACATCATTCCGCACTCCTTGTTGAAAAAGTGCTTTTTCACTGCCTAAAAAATAAGATGTAGATATTTCAAATAGATGTTTTTGATTCTCCGTTTCCACACTCTGATATTTCATTTTGAAGATATAGTGTTTAAAAGGTTCTGAATTCAAATGTTTTTTACACATTTACATGATACAACCAGTCCATTCTACAAGAATCAACATTCTGCATTCTAAGATGCGGCAGTTCGCGTGGCTGTTAAGAGTGTGGGGTCAGTAACTGAAAAGTTGCCGGTTTGAATCCCCGAGCAGGTAATGTGAAAAATCTGTAGTTCTGCCCTTGAGCAAGGCACTTAACCCCCAACAACAACTGCTCCCTGCATGCTGATGATGTTGATTAAAGCAGCCCCTCTCTGATTCAGAGGGGTTGGGTTAAATGCAGAAGACACATTTCAGTTAAATGCATTCAGTTGTACAACTGACTAGTTATCCCTTTTCACTACTGTACATTAGAGAGAGAAGTGACATTGTGCTAGTCTTTGCCCTCTCTGGTTCCAGCCCTAGACTGGAGGATGTATGAGACTCTCAGTTTACAGACAACCATGACCCCTGACCCGTCATTCCCTCACCTGTTTGTAACTGTGTTTTGATGGGAGTAAGTTACATAGTACAAAGAGGTATCACCATAGAAATTGGGTACGTACGTCCCCTTCTCAAATGTACAGATCTGCCTATGTTAGTTGAGCGTGTGTGTGTGTATGTGTGCTTGTGTGCGTTCGTGTGCGTGTCTCTCGATCATTGTCTGAAAGCGGAGGTATCCCTCCAGATAAGTCAGATTTCTCAAGGTAAAAATCACTTGACTGACATATCCATAGAGAATGAATGCCAAATCTATATATAGATATTACAGAATTTTTATGTGTAGGTGTCGGTATCATTAAAAGCAACAACATTTTAAGGTGAAAAGACTTGTACGATATGCCTCTGTTCGCTTGACTGTACTGACGATGATGATGATTATAATGATGAAGATCGAAACCCCTGTTTCTTGAAAAGACTGCTTTGCTCCAATATCCACACTAGCATATCAGTCATTGGCAATGTATTGGCCATGGATTCTAAGTAGGTTGCTAGCTAGTGTGGATATTGGAAGGTTTCCTAACAGAACCCAGCTGATGATAATGAGGATGTTGACACTATGGTGTGAGTTGTGTTGTCGTGTGTCCTGGCTTATTAGAAGACTCTACTGCGTATGGATGATACCTTTAACACCAGGTAAATAAAAMACTATTTGCAATCTATTGTACCTATTCAACCTTTATTTCATCAAGGTAAGTCATGGAGAACATGTTTAATGAATCACATTTTATTCATTATTTTAGTGCTATTTTTAAAGTCGTATGTCACGGAAATTTCAAGAGAACTTGAAATGCCAAGGTCGACAGTGACAATAAAAAGCTCCCTTGAGGTTGGAGAACCATTGAGATGCCAGGGCATCAGTACAGATAATGTTTTTGACAGTTAGTTCATCAATTTCACCCAACATGGACGCATCCTTTTTTTAAATCACATGTTAGCCTGGCTGACGTGACTCACAGCGAGGGAGCGCTGTGACACTGGCCACTGGACACAGGCGTAAGTTCAGTTCTCTCAAAAGTTTTTTTCTTTCATGGGGGGTTGAGACCTTTCTTTCATGGGGGGTTGAGACCTTTCTTTCATGGGGGGTTGAGACCGCACGTTGTTTGGATTTGAAAATTCAACAGTTGTTGTGGAAGGGGGCAGTGCTCTGGGGTTATGTGTGATTGTGCATCCCTTTCATTATCTACATATCGTGCAGACAACATCAAAATAACCTTTCCAGACTAAGGTCAGGAGGACTTTGAGTTATGTTTTAGCCAGACTAACCACATGTACCCAGATCTAAGAGTTAGGTGTTAGCCAGACTAACCACATGTACCCAGATCTAAGAGTTTAGTTTTAGCCAGACTAACCACATGTACCCAGATCTAAGAGTTAGGTGTTAGCCAGACTAACCACATGTACCCAGATCTAAGAGTTAGGTGTTAGCCAGACTAACCACATGTACCCAGATCTAAGAGTTAGGTGTTTGTTTTTTATATTTTTTTATTTCAATTTTATTTTAAGCCTATCCCAAACCTTAACCCTTACTTTAACTATTTGGAGTTAACCCTAACCTTCAAAATGTTGAGTTAATGCCTACACTTGACCTTAAACACTTTTAAATTTGAAGTTTGAGTAACATGGATGAACGTCTAGTTCTGATGTAAGACTGTGAGAGCTGTTGTTGTGAATAGCTTGTGACCACAGAGCTGATGCACTGTAGAGGCCATGCATACACTGACATGTTTTAAATAGGTTGATAATCCTACATACCACTCTATAGATGAATAAGCACAGTGACAACCCCTTCAGGGCAAGAGGTGTCACTGCGGTACCTGGTTCAAATCCAGGCTGCATCACATCCGGCCGTGATTGGGAGTCCCATAGGGTGGTGCACAATTGGCCCAGTGTCGTCCGGGTTTGGTCAGGATAGGCCGTCAATGTAAATAAGAATTTGTTCTTAACTGACTTGCCTGGTTAAATAAAGGTAAAATGAAAACTATATTTCTATGCTGTCACCTTTGATTCCATTCATCATAGAGGTACAGATGTATGATATTAATTTGACCAGTGTTGTCAAAGCAAAATAATCTTGCAGCAACAGGATTTGAACATTTAGTCCAAATTGTTGCTTGATCAGTGGTTAGGCTATTATCTGGCCAAAATGAGGCTACATGAAAAGTGCAATACTGTTAATATAACCTCGTGTTGCTGCGGGTTTTCAGTGAATTTATGTAAGTCCTGCGGCTCAGGAAAATTGTCCGTGATAAAATTAAGATCCCACACCTGTAGGTTCCCATTCACAAAGCCCATTGACAATTGACTGGAACTCATTTCCCCAGTCTGTGTGAAATGCAGTGCTTTGTATTAACTCTGTTATCATGAGTATTACCCTTCACAATAAGTAGAGAAGTTAGACTCTACCAGAGAAAAAAAGTCCCACATCGGATGGATGGTGGTACGTAATGTGGCATGAAATAGCTCTTTAATTTCACCTCCATTTACGTCTCCGTTCTACCACGGCAGAGAGAGGCACCGTGCAGTAGACGTGGTACTGCGCGGTTCTGTTCCTCTCTGCTCTGATCTGCCCCACTTTTCCCATCCAGACGTGACAAACCTTGGGCACAGAGTCTATGCCGCTCTGACGTTGCTCGTCCATATATTTATATATTCTTCATTCCATTCCTCACTTAGATGTGTGTATTGGGTATATGTTGTAAAATTGTTAGATATTACTTATGAGATATTACTGCACTGTTGGAGCTAGAAACACAAGCATTTCGCTACAGCCGCAATAACATCTGCTAAACACTTGTATGTGACAAATACAATTTGATTTGATTTGATTTGAGGTGTGTGAATGTGTGGGTGTGCATGTGTGTAAGTGGTGGTTCACTCTGGAGGTTTTGTCACAAAAATCTATTTCTGATTAAACAAAGGTGTGCCTCTGATACAGACAGACAGACAGATCTCAGACAGACCCAAAACAATGATGTACGAGGAACATAAATCGCATCTGCTCTAGGAGCGAGGTAGGGAGAAAGATGGATAGATACATAGAGTCAGAGAGGGTGCAAGACGGAGGGAGGCATAGAGAGAGAGAAGGGGGGAGAGGAAGAGGTAAAGAGTGTGTGTGAGCGAGAGAAAGAGAGAAGAGAGGGGAGAAAGAGAGAGAGGAGCCCAGACTGCTCTGAGTGATTTATTTAGGGCCGTGTTAGGAACCCTGACAGATCAATTTGAGCTCTGCCTAGGAACCTGGCGTTGGGCGGAAAATGGGAAGGATTAATGTTGCTGATGAGCTAAATACAGAGCCTCCAGTGTGTGGAACAGCAACATGAATGGAACAGGATAAATAATGGTAAACAACCCTGCTATGKACCTCACCTAACCTGAGTAACCTTTGACTGGCAGGGAATGGTTTGGACCTAAACAGCTGTTAGAGATGCCACAGTAGGTGAGACACATAGTAGGCCTACTGTGTCTCGTACGTCTATTGCCTTGTGAATATAACTCCATTTCATTGTGTCCCTCCCTCCCTCTCCACTTCCTGCTACTCCTCCTGCTCGTCCACACACAGAGGCACACACCACGAGGTGTCCTGTCAGGTGGAATCARCTCACCCTGAATGAGGCATGACAGTACAGTAGAGAGTTACCCAGCGGAGACATGGATAGACAGTTATTCTTCAGTGTTGCAGCAGCCGCTGTCTTTGGTTTTAGCCTGCTGTGAACCCCTACCCCCTACAGAGAGAAGAGAACCTCCTGTGGGGAAAGGGAGTGATAGAGAAAGCATGTGTTCTTGTCAGATGCAGCTTATCACTCACCAGTGACTTCCCCATTCTGTCTATGTAAACTTAACCATCACAGAGAGCTCTCAGAGCCACACGCACATACACAGACATTAACAACAATAGCAATAGTTCTACGACTTTGTTTGTCATTAGCTATGGTCGGAAACCCCCAGATACAGACAGACAGACAGACAGATTTCTGAATGCTGATTGGCTGACAGCCATGGTACAATTTGCAAAAAAATATCTAAAAACCTGTTTTCACTTTATCACTATGTCATTATGGGGTATTGTGATGTCATTATGGGGTATTGTGTGTAGATTGATGAGGAAAACATTTCATTTAATACATTTTAGGATAAGGCTGTAACGTAAAAAAAAATGTAAAAGGGAAGGGGTATGAATACTTTCCAAATGCACTGTATATCAGACCGTATACCACAGGTATGACAAAACATATATTTTTTTAATGCTCTAATTACGTTGGTAACCAGTTTATAATAGGAATAAGGCACCGTGGTATATATGGCCGATATACCACGGCTAAGGGCTGTGTCCAGGCACTCTGTGTCGTGTAGTGCACAAGAACAGCCCTTAGCCACGGTATGTTGGTCATCTATCACACCTCCTCTGGCCTTATTGCTTAAATATACAGTACCAGTCAAACGTTTGGACACACCTACTCATTCCAGCTTTTTTTAAATGTATTTTTTACTATTTTCTACATTATAGAAATATAGTGAACACGTTCAGACTATGTTACGCTCGTGGTTGGAATGAGTGGACCAAGGCGCAGCGTGGTAGGCGTACATCTTTCTTTATTCAATGAACACCGAAAAACAACAAATACAAACGAAACGTAAAGTCCAGTAGGGCTAAACAGCACAGTACCAAAACAAGATCCCACAAACTACAGGTGGGAAAAAGCTGCCTAAGTATGATCCCCAATCAGAGACAACGATAGACAGCTGCCTCTGATTGGGAACCATACCCGGCCAACAAAGAAATAGAAAACATAGATTGCCCACCCTAGTCACACCCTGACCTAACCAAATAGAGAATTAAAAGGATCTCTAAGGTCAGGGCGTGMCAAACTATTAAATAACACATATGGAATCATGTAGTAACCAAAAAAGTGGTCAACAAATCAAAGTCACGTGGAATGCATTTCAACTAACAGGTGTGCCTTGTTAAATGTTCATTTGTGGGATTTCTTTCCTTCTTGATTCATTTGAGCCAATCAGGCAGGGGTAGTATACAAAAGATAGCCCTATTTGGTAAAAGACCAAGCCCAWAGTATGGCAAAAACAGCTCAAATTAGCAAAAGAGAAACAACAGTCCATCATTACTTTAAGACATTAGGGTCAGTCAACAGAGAACATTTCAAGAACTTTGAAAGTTTCTTCAGGTGCAGTCGCAAAAACCATCAAGCGCTATGATGAAACTGGATCTCATGAGGACCGCCACAGGAAAGGAAGACCCAGAGTTACCTCTGCTGCAGAGGATAAGTTCATTAGAGTTAACTGCACCTCAGATTGAAGCCAAATAAATGCTTCACAGAGTTCAAGTAAACGACACATCTCAACATCAACTTTTCAGAGGAGACTGTGTGAATTAGGCCTTCATGGTCGAATTGCTGAAAAGAAACCACTACTAAAGGACACCAATAAGAAGAAGAGACTTGCCTGGGCCAAGAAACATGAGCAATAGACATTAGACCGGTGGAAATCTGTCCTTTGGTCTGATGAATCTAAATTTTAGATTTTTGGTTCCAACCGCCGTGTCTTTGTGAGACGCAGAGTAGGTGAAAGGATGATCTCTGCATGTGTGGTTCCCACCGTGAAGCATGGAGGAGGAGGTGTTATGGTGTAGGGGTGCTTTGCTGGCATACTTAACCAGCATGGCTYCTACAGCATTCTGCAGTGATGCACCATCCCATCTGGTTTGGGCTTAGTGGGACTATKATTTGTTCTTCAACAGGACAWTGACCCAACACACCTCAAGGCTGTGTAAGGGCTATTTGGCCAAGAAGGAGAGTGATGGAGTGCTGCATCAGYTGACCTGGRCTTCACAATCACCCAACCTCAACCAAATTGAGATGGTTTGGGATGAGTCAGACCGCAGAGTGAAGGAAAAGCAGCCAACAAGTGCTCAGCATACTTTATGTGGGYACTCCTTCAAGACCGTTGGAAAAGCATTCCAGGTGAAGCTGGTTGAGAGAATGCCAAGAGTGTGCAAAGCTGTCATCAAGGTAAAGGGTGGCTATTTGAAGAATCTCAAATATAAAATATATTTTGATTTGTGTAACACTTTTTTGGTTACATGTTGAAGACAATTTGCTGTTTAAAAAGGTTCTGATATGTGATTCTAGAGTTCAGCACACTGCTAAAGCATTAAAATGTCCTCTAGTCTAATAGTCTAATACAATCAAGAGAGGATAGCTGTTCAGTAGAGGACATAGTACTAAAGATTACATTATGTGATCATTACACTGACAGAGCAACAGCAATGTCAGAAGACTTACAAACAGGCAGAGGGAACGGGGCTGCAATGGACTGTAATCATATACAACACAAACATAAATGTGTTCACTGTATGTCATTTTGTGGTAAATTATAATAAAACATTGTATCATTAATAATATGGTAAAAGTGACACGAGCCTACCAGGCGAGCTAAAAAACTTCTATGTTCGCTTCGAGGCAAGTAACACTGAAACATGCATTAGAGCATCAGCTGTTCCCGACGACTGTGTGATTGCGCTCTCCGCAGCCGATGTGAGTGAGACCTTTAAACAGGTCAACATTCACAAGGTCGCAGGGCCAGACGGAATACCAGGACGGGTACTCCGAGCATGCGTTGACCAACTGGCAAGTCTCTTCATTGATATTTTCAACATACCCCTGTCTGAGTCTGTAATACCAACATGTTTCAAGCAGACCACCATAGTCCCTGTGCCCAAGGACACTAAGGTAACCTGCCTACATGGCTATTGACCCGTAGCACTCACGTCTGTATCCATGAAATGCTTTGAAAYGCTGGTCATGGCTCACATCAACACCATTATCCCAGAAACCCTAGACCCWCTCCAATTTCCATACCGCCCCAAAAGATCCACAGATGATGCAATATATATTGCACTCCACACTGCCCTTTCACACKMGGAKAAAAGGAACACCTACGTGAGAATGCTATTCATTGACTAAAGCTCAGCGTTCAACACCATAGTGCCATCAAAGCTCACCACTAAGCTAAGGACCCTGGGACTAAACYCCTCCCTCTGCAACTGGATCCTGGTCTTCGTYACAGGCCGCCCCGAGGTGGTAAGGGTAGGTAACAACACATCCGCCACGCTGATCCTCAACACCGGGGCCCTTCAGGGGTGSGTGCTCAGRCCCCTCCTGTACTCCCTGTTCACTCATGACGGCACGGCCAGGCACGACTCCAACACCATCATTAAGTTTGCCGATGACACAACAGTGGTAGGCCTGATCAGCGACAACGATGAGACAGCCTATAGGGAGGAGGTCAGAGACCTGATCGTGTGGTGCAAAGACAACAACTTCTCCCTCAATGTGATCAAGACAAAGATGATGATTGTGGACTACAGGAAAAGGAGGACCGAGGACACCCCCATTCCCATCGACGGGGCTGTAGTGGAGCAGGTTGAGAGCTTCAAGTTCCTTGGCGTCCACATCGCCAACAAACTAACATGGTCCAAGCACACCAAGACAGTCGTGAAGAGTGCACGATAAAACCTTTTCCCCCTTCAGGAGACTGAAAAGATTTGGCATCGGTCCTCAGATCCACAAAAGGTTTTACAGCTGCACAATCGAGAGCATTCTGACGGGTTGTATCACTGCCTGGTATGGCAACTGCTCGGCCTCCGACCGCATTGCACTACAGAGGGTAGTGCGTACAGCCCAGTACATCACTAAGGCCAAGCTTCCTGCCATCCAGGACCTCTATACCAGGCGGCATCAGAGGAAGGCCCTAAAAATTGTCAAAGACTCCAGCTACCGAAGCCATAGACTGTTCTCTCTGCTACTGCATGGCAAGCGGTACTGGAGCACCAAGTCTAGGTCCAAGAGGCTTCTAAACAGCTTCTACCCCCAAGCCATAAGACTCCTGAACATCTAATCAAATGGCTACCCAGAACATCTAATCAAATGACTACCCCCACCGGTGCCCCCGCACATTGACTATGTACCGGTACCCCCTGTGTATAGCCCACTATTGTTATTTACTGCTGCTATTTAATTATTTGTTATTCTCATCTATTACTTTTTTGGGGATATTTTCTTAAAACTGCATTGTTGGTTAAGGGCTTGTAAGTAAGCATTTCACTGTAAGGTCTACACCTGTTGTATTCGGCACATGTGACTAATACAATTTGATTTGATTTGATCCTTATTTTCATGACTTGAATATGACACATGCAGTAACAAGGAGAGCCTTGGAGTCTTCAGTTAAAGTCTTCAGTTCAGTTAAAGTCTTCTGTTCAGTTAGTCTTCATTTCAGTTAAAGTCTTCATTGCAGTTCAAGTCTTCAGTTCAGTTAAAGTCTTCAGTTCAGTTATTAACCCCTAAAAGTCTAAGCAGTTGGGTTGGGGGTTCCACTAAGCTAACAATTGGAATCGTTTTCCATGGATCATTTAGCTATTTGATTTGGAATTTTAGGACCCCTTTAGGTATATATAAAAAAAGATGTGCAAATTATTTGATACAATATTGAATTTGGCCTTTACTACTATAGCCCATAGAAACGCATTGAATAACATAGTGCTAGAGGRGTCACTACAGACCCTGGTTTGATTCCAGGCTGTATCACAACCGGCCTTGATTGGGAGTCCCATAGGGCTGTGCAAAATTGGCTCTAGCGTCGTCCAGGTTAGGGTTTGGACAWGGTAGGCCGCCATTGTAAATAAGAATTCGTTTTTTAATGACTTGCCTAGTTAAACAAAAGTTAAATAKATTTWWAAAAATGTAATTTWAAAAAAGTCKKAAAAAWMTATCATAAGGAAAAAGGGTTTGAAGTGTCTGTCCTATATTTAGAGGATATAAGAAAGCTCAGGGTATATACCCCAAACATTAGGAGCACCTTCCTAGTATTGAGTTGCACCCCTCTCTACAAGGTGCACCAAAGTGTCAAAAAGTTCCACAGGGATGCTGGCCCATGTTGACTCCAATGCTTCCCACAGTTGTGTCAAGATGGCTGGATGTCCTTTGGGTGGTGGACCATTCTTGATACACACAGGAAACTGTTGAGCGTGAAAAACCCATTAGCGTTGCAATTGTTGACACAAACCGGCGTGCCTGGAGCCTACTACCATAGCCCGTTCAAAGGCACTGAAATAATTTGGCTTGCCCATTCACCCTCTGAACGTCACACATACACAATCCATGTCTCAATTGTCTCAAGCCTTAAAAGTCCTTCTCCTGTCTCCTTCCCTTCATCTACACTGATTGAAGTGGATTTAAGAAGTGACATCAATAAGGGATCAAAGCTTTCACCTGGATTCAGCTGGTCAGTCTGTGTGATGTAAAGAGCAGGTATTCTTAATGTTTTGTATACTCAGTGTATATAAGTGTATATATATTTTGGATACATAATTAACTCTTTTAACCCCTTCTATTACAAAATGAATTCCATACTTCCATAAAATGTTTTAACCGGTACCAGGTTACCTTCAGACTAGTCCCGTGACACTTGTGGGAAACACCATCGTGTTTGTGAGAGTCTCCCCTTTCCATAGTGGGGTAATATCAGTTTTCAGCCCAAACGGTTCAGATGCTACAGACAGAAATTGGTACATCGATGGTACCGACTTCAGTCTAGTCCCAAGACGCTTGTGGGGGTCATAGAGCAAAATGGAGAACACCATCGTGTTCGTGAGAGTCATATTAGTTTGTAAACCGTTCGGACACTACAGACGTTCAGACTCTAAGAACGATTTTCAGGATGTCTCCTGGTCTGACAAACASCGCTGTAGCTCTGCCACTTTCCACCACAGATGCAGAAGGCCGACATAGACGGACGCAGTGGATTGAGARGCAGCCCACACCAAAACAGATATCTATAGTTTAAACAGATTTTGATGGGGATTTTTTATTTTGTTKATTAGATAATAATATTAAAATGTTAAAAATAAAGAAAAACCCTTGAATGAGTAGGTGTTTGAAAACTTTTGACCGGTAATGTATACTGTTGAATAGAGATAACGTAGTGTTTTAGTGTGATGGGTCCTTCTACACAAACACATATACTGTTGAATAGAAATAACAATGTTAAGAAGAGCACTCATACACACGACTCTGTATAGAAAACAAGGTTTACACAAGGTATTTCTCAAGGCTGTATTCTCCCCTCTAGTGGCCATATGCAAGCAAACACACACACACACACACACACACACACACACACACAACCCAACACACACACACACACACACACACACACACACACACACACACACACACACACACACACACACACACACACACACACACACACACACACACACACACACACACACACACACACACAAACAAAACTGTATACACCAGTGGAGGCTGCTGAGTGGAGGACAACTCATAATAATGGCTGGAACGGAGCGAATGGAATGGCATCAAATACATCAAACACATTGTTTCCATGTGTTTGATGTATTTGATACAACTCCACCCTATTCTACTTCAGCCATTACCACGAGCCTGTCCTCCCCAATTAAGATGGCAGCAACCTCCTGTAGTTTACACACTCATATATATAAATATATTAATTAATATATATTATATTATATATATATATATATATATATATATATTTATATACACATGGTTTCCATGTGTTTGATGCCATTCCATTCGCACCATTACAGCCATTATTATGAGCCGTCTCCACTGAAGCCTCGACAGAATAAAAATATTCCAAAACATGCATCCTGTTTGCAACAAGGCACMAAAGTGATACTGCAAAGAAATGTGCWAAGCAATTACATTTTTTGTCCTGATTACAAAGTGTTATGTTTGGGGCAAATCCAATACAACACATTACTYAATAACACTCTTTATATTTTCAAGCATAGTGGTGGCTGCATCATGTTATGGGTATGCTTGTAATCGTTACCTTAACAATTACAAGCATACCCATAACATGATGCAGTTTTTCAGGATAAAAAAGAAACGGAATGGAGCTAAGCACAGGCAAAATCCTAGAGGAAAACCTGGTTAAGTCTGCTTTCCAACAGACACTGGAATATGAATTCACCTTTCAACAGGACAATAAATCAAATCAAATCAATAACGTTAAACACAAGGCCAAATCTACACTGGAGTTGCTTACCAAGAAGACAGTGAATGTTCCTGAGTGGCAGAGTTACAGTTTTGACTTAAATCTACTTGAAAATCTATGGCAAGACCTGAAAATGGTTGTCTAGCAATGATCAACAACCAATTTGGCAGAGCTTGAAGAATTTTGAAAAGAATAATGGGCAAATGTTGCACAATCCAGTTGTGGAAAACTCTTAGAGACTTACCCAGAAAGACTCCCAGCTGTAATCGTGGCCAAAGGTGCTTCTACAAAGTATTGACTCATGGGTGTGAATACTTATGTTAATTCGATAATTGTGTATTTATTTTTTTTTAATACATTTACTAAAATTTCTAAAAACATGTTTTAACTTTGTCATTATGGGGTTTTGTGTGTAGATGGGTGAGAGAAAACAAATGTTTAATCAATTTTGAATTCAGGCTATAACACAACAAAATGTGCAGTAAATCAGGGGGCATGAATACTTTCTGAAGGCACTGTACACTTATATGTTGTTTATGTTATGACTTAAATCTACTTGGTTCTATAAAAAAGGACGGAAAGCAGTAACCTCCTTGCCTTTTGATTGATTGAGAGAGATAAGATTGCCTGCTTTTACTGTATCTATCCATGGGGAATTCTTTATTCTGGCACCAGCCGCATCCCGTACCACCCTCCCGACGTCAGACTAAACGTGACTTTCCTATTTGTCTGATATTTTCTCTGCCGTCATCACGCACAGTTGCCAAACAAGAAGCCACGTTGACGAACTGGACTGAAGTCGACTGCTGCTGTTTACCCCAGAAAAGAAAAGGAATAGCTATTTAAACGAGTGTTTTCACGCTTCCGACAGACATTAGTTAGATATGTCTTCGCCGCCGAAGGAGAAAATCGAGACCAAAGGAGGACACCTCCCGGCTGGTATTGAACCTTATGTTGCTTTTTTACAACACAAGCAACATCGCTTTTTGTATTCACGGTTCAGCTGACGTATCACGGCATATGCATTAGGCCTATGTCAATAATTGCATTTGACAACGTTAGTTAGATATACCTACATTTCAAGTAGACTAACATGTGTGTACTCTAACATGTGCTGCTGTTGAACAATATCGTATAGTTTAGCAATTAAATCAGTTTGTTTTCCTGTCGTTAGGTCCTCTTTCCTGGATGACGTGCCATATTGTAACGTTAGCTAAACGCCTGATCCACACCACGCCTATCGAATACGACTTAATCTTGCAAGACAATTTGATAGACGTTACCAATGCTAGATTGCCTGAGTGCCATTAAAGCTATATATTTGATTATAGCTTAGTATCGTGGAAGCTACCATTTTAAAAGTCTATGTGGGGAATCTGATAACACCTAAGGAGTACGTGGACAGAAAGTAGGGCACGGTAGTATGCCATAATTGCCAGAAGACACTGACCCCTCCCATTACGCATGTTTACACTGGGCTTCACTGAGGTCAGTACGCAATTAGGAGTTACATTAACACCATGGAGCGGTGCAAGATATGGGTCGAAAAACATACCTCAACGCAGGAATGGGATTAGCCCTTGATCATGACTCTGTTACATTACACATGAGTCATTGGACAAAGGTGTCTTCTATGTGCGTGAGTTTTAAGAGCCAGGGGAGTTTTCTGAAGAGCCGTGACTCTCTGAACATTAACACGGGTACGGTTTTGGAAGCAGAAGTACCTTATCTTTTCAAAAAACAAAGGTTAAAGTGATACACCTTTTATAGGGTTAGAATTCCCACATGGCCACATTTCCATGTTTACAGCGCTTGTTTACGGAAAACATACGGAAGACAGACGACCTGTGTGAATTAGGAAGACAATGTGGTCTACCTGTACTAATTAGCTATCTGCGTTTCTGAACGTCTGTGCTGTGTGTAAACGGAAGACAGACGCCACACAGCTATGAGTAGCGCAGTGGTCTAAGGCATTGCATCTCAGTGCAAGAGGCGTCACTACAGACCCTGGTTCGATCCCGGACTGTATCACAACCGGCCGTGATCGGGAGTCCCATAGGGCGGCGCACAATTGGCCCAGCGTCGTCTGGGTTTGGCCAGGATAGGCCGCCATTGTAAAATAAAAATGTGTTCTTAAAACTTCTTACGCGTGAGATCCCGTTAACGGGATCGACTTGACAACAGCCAGTGAAAGTGCAGGGCGCCGAATTCAAACAACAGAAATCTCATAATTAAAATTCCTCAAACATACAAGTATTTTACACCATTTTAAAGATAAACTTGTTGTTAATCCCACCACAGTGTCCGATTTCAAAAAGGCTTTACGATGAAAGCACACCATCTGATTATGTTAGGTCAGTACCTAGTCACAGAAAAACACAGCCATTTTTCCAGCCAAAGAGAGGAGTCACAAAAAGCAGAAATGGAGATAAAATGAATCACTAACCTTTGATGATCATCATCAGATGACACTCATAGGACTTCATGTTACACAATACATGTATGTTTTGTTCGATAAAGTTCATATTTATATCCAAAACTCTCAGTTTCGATTGGCGCGTTATGTTAAGTAATGTTTTGCCTCCAACATCCGGTGATTTTGCAGAGAGCCACATCAATTTACAGAAATACTCATAATAAACATTGATTTAAGATACAAGTATTATACATGGAACTTCAGATAAACTTATCCTTAATGCAACTGCTATGTCAGATTTCAAAAAAACTTTACGGAAAAAGCACACCATGTAATAATCTGAGTACGGTGCTCAGACACAAAAACAAGCCATACAGGTACCCGCCATGTTGTGGAGTCAACAGAAGTCAGAAATAGCATCATAAATATTCACTTACCTTTGATGATCTTCACTAGAATGCACTCTCATGAATCCCAGTTCCACAATAAATGTTTGTTTTGTTCGATGAAGTCCATAATTTATGTCCAAATACCTCCTTTTTGTTCACGCGTTTAGTTCAAACATCCAAATTCATGACACGCAGGCCAGACGAAAAGTCAAAAAATTCCATTACAGTCCGTATAAACATGTCAAACGATGTATAGAATCAATCTTTAGGATGTTTTTAACATACATCTTCAATAATGTTTCAKCCGGAGAATTCCTTTGTCTTTAGAAACGAAAAGGAACGCAGCTACCGCTCACGGGGGCACGCCTGAGTGAGCTCATGGCACTCTGCCAGACACCTGGTTGAAACAGCTCTCATTCCCTCATCCTTCACAGTAGAAGCCTGAAACAAGGTTCTAAAGATGACTGACATCTAGTGGAAGCCTTAAGAAGTGCAATCGGACCAAATTTTACACTGTAAATTGGATAGGCAAAGACTTGAAAACCGACAAACCTCAGATTTCCCACTTCCTGGTTGGATTTTTTCTCATGTTTTTGCCTGCCATATGAGTTCTGTTATACTCACAGACATCATTCAAACAGTTTTAGAAACTTCAGAGTGTTTTCTATCCAAATATACTAATAATATGCATATCTTAGCTTCTGGGCCTGAGTAGCAGGRAGTTTACTCTGGGCACCTTATTCATCCAAGCTACTCAATACTGCCCCAGCCATAAGAAGTTAATTGACTTGCCTAGTTAAATTTAAAAAAAAGTGTTGTCACTGAAAAATACTGTTTACTGTTAAAACCGGTAAATCAGTGTACAGTGTGTGTATTTTGTTTTTGTGAAATTATTTTGATGTGATATGAAAGMAGAGGGATATGTTTCTAGAACCATACTGCAATTGAGAATCAATTCACGTTTAGAGAGAGTATTTGGGTTCGATTCTCAAGGGGGACCAGTACGAAAACTGTAGGCCTATGCACTCACTACTGTAAGGCGTCCATATGCTTCCCAGCCGAAAGTGTAGGTAAGAGTTTGTGCATATATTATGACAACATTTTGTGACGTTTTGGACTTCGGCAAGGTTTTATTTTTGGTTGTTCGGGGGCACACTTTTTGTCTTGAGGCAAGCCAAAGTCAGMATCTGAAGTCTACGCCCCTTCGTCGGTGATTGATCAACAGTAGGGATTCTTCAATGTATTTATTTAACTCTTATTTTACCAGGTAAGTTGACTGAGAAAACGTTTTCATCTACAGCGACGACCCGAGTCTTTATTGTCATTCAATGAGAGATGACTCACTTTCATGCAATTTGTCAAATACTGCACCAAACATCTTAGTTGGATGTAAAATTGAGTCACTAAGATCTTCTCTGCAAAAWCGTCAAAATTAATGACAGGTTTACGGCGTTATCTTAGATTAATTCAGACAATTTTGAGGAAGTGTATACTGGCTACGGTGTCTCAAAATGAACAAACAGTACTATCGCTGCTTTTTCTAATTTTTCAAACAAAGGTCTTTTAAGGGAGTATGTGAGCACACTCGTTTAGGCGGCAGACAAACTGAAGCCTRAAATCGCTCTGGATTAGAGCGTCTGCTAAATGTAAAACAAATATGTATTTCAGCATGATATGAGTGCAATCACTGTCTTCATTCTGGATCACAATCTATCTACTGTATGTCCTTTATATTACACTGATTGGCCTGTCGCCCAGTTAGGCTATCTGATTATCTGTCTGTCTGTGGTTTATTTAACTGCTTTGGTGAAGGACAATTTCATTTTGCCTGAACCTTTTATCTACTCTGTACCCTAATGCAGCGCTTTCCAAACTCAGTCCTGGGGATGGTTTTGTCTAGAAGGGATACAGCTTTTGTCAAAATTGACTTTTCATAGCAGGTGTAGGACAATTTACGCAGCAGGTTAGGAAAATTAACGTTTTGAGTTGATACGTTGATTATTTGAAACAGCTGTGTAGTGCTAAGACAAAACACTAAATGTGCACCCTTTGGGGTCCCCAGGACCGAGTTTGGGAAAGGTATCTGCTATCCGGGATCCTTGGGACATCCCTACCCTAAATCCTTAACTTAACCCTCTTAAATGTCAACTTCAATGGGGTAGGGACGTCCCAAGGGTCCCGGATAGCATGGACCGTTTGGGGGACGCTGTCCTAATGTGTGTCAATGTGCATGTGGTGTGTGTTTGTTAATATGAAACAGTTTTGGTGTTTTAATGTGCGTGTTTGTTTGTTAATGTGTAACCGTCCTAGTGTGTAGCTAATTGCGTGTGTCTGTGTGTGTGTGACAGTAAAGGCAGGGGGGATGAGGATAGTGCAGAAGCACCAGGGAGCAGCTCCACCTGAGACCCCTCCCATCGTAGACGAGGACGAGGACTTTGTGGAGGAACCTAGGTAACACACACACTAAACTTTGACCTGTGGCCTCTGAACAGCATGCCAGAGTACTCTTGCTTATTTTATTATCAATATACACACACACACACACACACACACACAGTCCCAATGTTTCATTTTTAGAACTGGTGAGAACATTCTACAAACAAGCCAATTACCCTCTAATTCACCAAATAACCCGTGATTGGCCGGTAGCTGTACTAGAGGAGAAAACCACCAGGTCTGATACTATCTGTTCAACAAGGTGAGGGTCACCTTGTTTGATTTAGATGGTTGTTATGGCCTACTGTTTAGTGGTTTTTCTGAACATGTGTTTGAGGCTTCATTAATGTGTTGTCTGAGGCTTCATTCATGTTGGGTAAATGCATGGTGCTTTACACCCCCGCTAAGTTCCGCTCTGCGTCTCCACTCTTGAGCAATGTCTGTTTATACAGGTGAAATATTCCCACCACACTATCTGTGTGTGTCTGTGCGCGCTTCTTTGTGCATACGTGCACGTGTCTGTTGAGTGTACTCTGCAAAGACAACCGAACGGTTGAACAACCTGTTGAGTTCTATGGAATCATTCAAACTCAGCTAGTCTTGTATTTTATTAGGATCCCCATTAGTTCCTGTCAAGGCAGTCACTACTCTTCCTGGGGTCCAAACAGGAACAACAAAACAATAGTCTGCATCATTAGTACAACAATACATCACACAATACATTGTGCGCTATACAAGTGTACACTCTTCCACCAAATCAAGTGTACACTGTTCCACCAATACAAGTGTATGCTATAACATTTATAATATTACAACAATAGAATGTTAGTGTGTGCTGATGTCCTTAAGAGCAAACGAGATCTGTCTTTAGGTCTGGAAAAGTAAAGAGGGTAAGAGGTTTAGAGTATCGGAATGCACCCGGCAGGGTGTGCTCTCGACTGAGCCTGTCTAGAGAGGACTTCCCTATTCGGGAGTGTAGTAGTCACATGATTTCTCTTGACTGCAGTGGTCTGACCGACAACAAACTCTCTGTTTATCTTTAATGGAACATGTATACAGTATGTACTATAATTCATTTACATTTCTATAGTACTCTGGAGGAACTTTTCTCAGAGATATATATATATATATATATATACACACACACACACACAGTTGAAGTCGGAAGTTTACATACACTTAGGTCGGAGTCATTAAAACTCGTTTTTCAACCAGTCTACAAATTTCTTGTTAACAAACTATAGTTTTGGCAAGTCGGTTAGGACATCTACTTTGTGCATGACACAAGTCATTTTTCCAACAATTGTTAACAGACAGATTATTCACTTACAGTGAATTATATCACAATTGCAGTGGGTCAGAAGTTTAAATACACTAAGTTGACTGTGCCTTTTAAACAGCTTGGAAAATTTCAGAAAATGATGTCATGGCTTTAGAAGCTGCTGATATGCTAATTGACATAATTTGAAGGCCAGCGTCCCGGAGTCGCCTCTCCACTGTTGACGTTGAGACTGGTGTTTTGCGGGTACTATTTAATYAAGCTGTCAGTTGAGGACTTGTGAGGCGTCTGTTTCTCAAACTAAACACTCTAATGTACTTGTCCGCTTGCTCAGTTGTACACCGGGGCCTCCCACTCCTCTTTCTATTCTGGTTGGAGCCAATATGCGCTGTTCTGTGAAGGGAGTAGTACACAGCGTTGTACGTGATCTTCAGTTTCTTGTCAATTTCTTGGATGGAATAGCCTTCATTTCTCAGAACAAAAATAGACTGACGAGTTTCAGAAGAAAGTTATTTTTTCTGGCCATTTTGAGCCTGTAATCGAACCCACAAATGCTGATGCTCCAGATACTCAACTAGTCTCAAGAAGGCCTGTTTTATTCTTTCTTTAATCAGAACAACAGTTTTCAGCTGTGCTAATATAATTGAAAAGGGTTTTCTAATGATCAATTACCCTTTTAAATGGATAAACTTCGATTAGCTAACACAACGTGCCATTGGAACATAGGAGTGATGGTTGCTGATAATGGGCCTCTGTAAGCCTATGTAGATATTCCATAAATTAACAGCCGTTTCCAGCTACAATAGTCATTTACAATATTAAAAATGTCTACACTGTATTTCTGATCAATTTGATGTTATTTTAATGGACCAAAATAAATGCTTTTCTTTCATAAACAAGGACATTTCTAGGTGACCCCAAACTTTTGTACGTGTGTGTGTGTATGGTGGTAGAGGAGGAGAGTGGTTGCTGTGTGATAGCTGAACCACAGAGAGAGGCTTACCTTCCATCCTGGCCTAAAGAGGGAGGCTGCCATAATGGCTCCGGGTTCTCTCTGGAGAGAACAGAGGCGGCTGTGAATCTGCCCGTGTGAAATGCAGTAGAAATCCCCACTGATGCATGCAACTTGGCTCTTGCKCTAGTTCTGGCTCAAGCTGTCGCTCATTAAAGAGCTAGTTTAGAGTGTGTGCATGTGTGTGTCCACCTGCTCTCGACAGTGGGCAGGTGGGCTCTGTGTAGATGTGGAGCGGAGTGGCCAAGGGAACACCTGTCACATACAATTTAGACCTCTAAGATGGATGGGAGGAGAGCGAGAGAGATGGACAGACAGAGAGAGAGGGAGAGAGATGGACAGACTGAGAGGGGGGGTAGAGAGGCTTGGTTCGCTCTCTCAGTCCAAGTAAATATTGAACTGTTGAAGCCAGTCAGGAAGTTGACAGTAAAGTCAACAGAGCGTTTTCACCATGGTCAACTCTGCTCTGCCACAAACACTTCCTGGTCTTCTGGGACTGGTTGCACCAGTTGGGCGTAAAATAAAGTTGGGCTTAAATGATTGGTCAAATGTTTTGCACAACCAAAAATATGACTAGTAGTTGCTTCATCGTTCATGAGATTTAATGATTCATAATGACGTTTGGTATGCTGCGCCTGTTACTAAGCTGTTACCATCCTCGTGGCAAAATGTACACTGTTTGTAAAGTGCGCTCTGCCCGTAAAGTATACACTTCACACATCATTTTGTAAAGCATCACCACATACGTTTTCTTAACCAACTGGATGAYTCAATAAATGATTACTGTGAGAATGACTATCAACGAGTGACCAGAATATTAAAATAAAGTAGGCTAATGCCATTGAAGGCATGTATCAAATGTTTACTTACTGTAACTCCTAAAGTCATCAGGTTTTATTTTTTATTTTTTATCTGTTAAATCATTTCCCAGTGTGTGGTCAGCTATAATTTCATCAGCGTTTTTGATTGGACCAGCACCATTGCGCTGATTTGATACAAGCACGGGGACTCGTCTCAATGGCAGATCTCCATTTTGATATTTATGTAAATTGAGGTGATGCTCATGATGATCTGCTCATTAGTTACTTATTGAACATTTTGTTTAACAAGACGGTTAAGAACAAATTCTTATTTACAATGACCGCCTACCAAAAGGCAAAGGCCTCCTACTGGGGCTGGGATTTAAAATAAACATGAGAGACTACATGGCCAAAGTAGATGTGGATTCGGCTATTTCAGCCTCACTCGTTGCTGACATGTATAAAATTTGAGCACACAGCCATGCAATCTCCAGAGATWYACATTGGCAGTAGAATGGCCCACAATGAAGAGCTCAGTGACTTTCACCGTGGCACCGTCATAGGATGTCACCTTTCCAACAAGTCAGTTCGTCAAATTACTGCCCTGCTAGAGCTGCCCCGGTCAACTGTAAGAGCTGTTATTGTGAAGTGGAAACGTCTAGGAGCAACAACGGCTCAGCCGCGAAGCGMTAGGCCACACAAGCTCACAGAACTGGACCCACAAGTGCTGAAGCGTGTAGTGCGTAAAAACGCCTGTCCTCGGTTGCAACACTCACTACCGAGTTCCAAACTGCCTCTGGAAGCAACGTCGGCACAAGTACTGTTCGTCAGGAGCTTAAGATGAAATGGGTTTTAATTGGAACGCCGACTACGAGCCAGGCCTAATCGTCCAACATCAGTGTCCAACCTCACTAATGCTCTTGTGGCTGAAGGGAAGAAAGTCRCCACAGCAATGTTCCAACATCTAATGGAAAGCCTTCCCAGAAGAGTGGAGGCTGTTGTAGTAGCAAACGGGGGACCAACTCCATATTAATGCCCATGATTTAGGAATGAGATGTTCGACGACCAGTTGTCCATATACTTTTAGTGTATGTTGTTGTTCCACCTAGCTATGTTAAGATGAATGCACTAACTGTAAGTCGCTCTGGAGAAGAGAGTCTGTTTAAATGACATATGTAAAAACGTAGTGGATCATTTTGCTCTTCACTGGTTTAGGCTAACAGTAGTTTATATCCCAGCCAAAAGCCATTGGACTTGTCTGTTAATCAATCAATGTGATGGTTCACTGAGTCGCTGTCTGTAGGCTATATTTGGTTATTTGATAAGTGATAGATGAACCACCTCCACTGATCAGACTCATGTAGCATGCTATAATGTAGTGTAAATCAATTGTATTATTTTGCTATTGACACGTATAGGCAACTCCAAAAACCTGCGGCGGTTGTGAAATATGAACACTATCCTCTGTCTCTCTAAAGATACAACTATTTCTATATCATATGTTGACGTAATGAACAGAACCAAAAAGAACTGGGCCCCCACCCAGCCAACATSTCTCCATCCAGGGGAACAGAGTCCACATTTGGTCCATTGGGGGGAGGCAAAAGGCCAACCTACAGATCAAGGCATTATTGTGAAATATTGGAGTATGGACATGCCATCTTCATTCRCAGTTACATTGTTTTTCAATTTTGTGCCAAATAGAAATTGTGTGAGCAGTAATAGGACCGAAGRGTAGTTTACATTGTTTAGGGGTTATATCAGTGGAGACCACCTCTCCCAGGGCAATAAGAGGCACCATATTTRTCTCTCTACTCAGCTAGGGGGCAGAAGAATCATGTCTCAACCCATTTTGGATGGAGCGAAACGCTAGTGTCTGGAAATACAATTTAAAGTTGGGTATGGCTAGTCCTATGTCTTTTGCTCTTTTGTAAGTTTAATTTTATCTGGGATCGTTTACCATGCCAAATACATTTTGAAAGCACACTGTTGTATACCAATAGCCAGATGAGGGAACCATGGGTGTCTTTGAAGTACAGAAATTAAACTGTGGCAAAATATACATTTTGACAGTAGATATTCTGCCGGTTAACACTAGAACCGCTTGGCCCCTCAAGCTAATGAGCAGTCATGCTGACCGTGTAATTAATACATATATGCTATCACATATATGCTATCACATGGTTTTGTTTATAAAGGTCATATATGCTATCACATATATGCTATCACATGGTTTTGTTTATAAAGGTCTTGGGTAATGTTAGAATATGAAAATATATAGATTTAAATTAACACAATAGCATTTTCATCAGTTTGTTACTGTAGGCTGTATGTAAAAATAAACTAATAAACTAAATGTAAACTAAACACATTCAAGTATTCAACATTTTTATTTGTCGAGTGCCTTTTTTACAACTATGAATCAAAAAGCAACTCTGTTGGATCGCGGTAACGTTGTCTATTGACTAAAAGACAAAAAATATCCCAACCTYAGATGCACGGTCAGCAAGACGCACAATCAAATGAAAATCAGGAGCGTAAACATCATTATAAGCACCAAATGTAGTTAATAAATTGTGAAAATCAGCACAGAAGCAATAATGGCATTATAATGAATGTGTCTATGACCGCAGTCAATTATTGTCTGCTAGTGCTTAATGGTGCATCTTCACACAATGTCATCTGTTGGAGCATGTCACATAAACAACGAAAGCTGGTGAGTGCATTTTTTAAAAGTTTTTTTTTGCTTGAGATGTCATCACAGAGAGCAGGCTCTACATTTTGTGCTGATAATCGTCCCGTAGCGTTGTCACCGGCTTGTTCTATCTAAATGGTGCCCTCCCTTCCTCTCCTGTCTCAGTTTTATTTGGTGGTTGTGTAGTCGCGTTCTCGCTTTTTTTGCGCTCAGGCCTCGGAGGTGTAGGTTAAGGCTCAGGCCTCGGAGGTGTAGGTTAAGGCTCAGGCCTCGGAGGTGTAGGTTAAGGCTCAGGCCTCGGGGGTGTAGGTTAAGGCTCAGGCTGAGGAGGTGTAGGTTAAGGCTCAGGCTGAGGAGGTGTAGGTTAAGGCTGAGGAGGTGTAGGTTAAGGCTCAGGCTGAGGGGGTGTAGGTTAAGGCTCAGGCTGAGGAGGTGTAGTTAAGGCTGAGGAGTGTAGGTTAAGGCTAGGCTGAGGGGGTTGGTTAAGGCTCAGGCTGAGGGGGTGTAGGTTAAGGCTCAGGCTGAGGGGGTAGGTTAAGGCTCAGGCTGAGAAGGTGTAGGGTAAGGCTCAGGCTGAGGGGGAGTGTAGAGTTAAGGCTCAGGCTCCTTCGTTTCATCTGAAGATCCCCAAGGATTGGAAAGCTGCCGCGGTCATCCCCCTCTTCAAAGGGGAGAGACACCTGGACCCAAACTGTTACAGACCTATATCCATCCTGCCCTGCCTATCTAAGGTCTTCGAAAGCCAAGTCAACAAACAGATCACTGACCATTCTCGAATCCCACCGTACCTTCTCCCGTGCAATCCGGTTTCCGAGCCGGTCATGGGTACCTCAGCCACGCTCAAGGTACTAAACGATATCATAACCGCCATCGATAAAAGACATTACTGTGCAGCGTCTTCATCGACCTGGCCAAGGCTTTCGACTCTGTCAATCACCATATTCTTACGGCAGACTCAGTAGCCTCGGTTTTCTAATGATGCCTTGCCTGGTTCACACTACTTTGCAGAACAGTTCATGTGTGTCAAATCGGAGGGCATGTTGTCGCGTCCTCTGGCAGTCTCTATGGGGGTACCACAGGGTTCAATTCTCGGGCCGACTCTTTTCTCTGTATACATCAATGATGTTGCTCTTGCTGCGGGCGATTCCCTGATCCACCTCTACGCAGACGACACCATTCTATATACTTCGGCGCCTTCCTTGGACGCTGTACTATCTAACCTCCAAACGAGCTTCAATGCCATACAACACTCCTTCCGTGGCCTCCAACTGCTCTTAAACGCTAGTAAAACCAAATGCATGCTTTTCAACGTTCGCTGCCTGCACCCGCACGCGCCGACTAGCATACACCACCTGGACGGTTCCGACCTAGAATATGTGGAATCTATAAGTACCTAGGTGTCTGCTAGACTGCAACTCTCCTTCCAGACTCATATCAAACATCTCCAATCAAAATCAAAGCAAGAATCGGCTTTCTATTCCGCAACAAAGGCTCCTTCACTCACGCCGCCAAACTTACCACTAGAAAAATACTGACTATCCTACCGATCCTCGACTTCGGCGATGTCATCTACAAAATAGCTTCCAATACTCTACTCAGCAAACTGGTGCAGTTTATCACAGTGCCATTCGTTTTGTTACTAAAGCATTTATACGACCCACCACTGCGACCTGTATGCCCTAGTCGGCTGGCCTCGCTACATGTTCGTCGTCAAGCCACTGGCTCCAGGTCATCTACAAGGCTATGCTAGGTAAAGTGCCGCTTATCTCAGTTCACTGGTCACGATGGCTACACCCACCCGCAACACGCGCTCCAGCAGGTGTATCTCACTGATCATCCCTAAAGCCAAACCTCATTTGGACGCTTCTTCAGTTCTCTGCGTCTGCGAGCTGGAACGAATTGCAAAATTCTGAAGGTTGGAGACTTTTATCTCCCTCAACAATTTAAAAAATTGCTGATCCGGCAGCTAACGATCGCTGCAGCTGTACTGATAGTCTCGTAAACTACCCACAATTTTACCTACCTCACCCCCTACTGCTTTATTATTACTTTTCTGCTCTTTTGCATCACAGTGATCTCTTCTTGCACAATGATCATACCTGATGATATCACTCCAGTTGTTAATCTGCCTAAATTGTAATTATGTCGATTTAATTGCCTATCCTCATGCTGTTGGCACACATTGTATATTAAGAAATTCTCTTTTTTTTTTTTTTTTTCTATTTTTTTTTTCTACCATGGTTATTGACTTTGTTATTGTTTTACTCCATGTGTAACTCTGTGTTTGTCCTGCTTCACACGCATGCTGTTATCTTGGCCAGGTCGGCAGTTGCAAATAGAGAAGCGTTGTGGTTCTCAAGACGTAGCTCTACGTTGGTTAATAGATAAAGGTGAATATAAAATAAATTTAAAAAAGGCGAGGAGTGTAGGTTAAGGCTCAGCTGAGGAGGTGTAGGTTTAAGGCTCAGGCTGAGGAGGTGTAGGTTAAGGCTCAGGCTGAGGAGGTGTAGGTTAGGCTCAGGCTGAGGCGGAGTAGGCTCAGGCTGAGGAGGAGGGCTCAGGCTGAGGAGGTGTAGGTTAAGGCTGAGGAGGAGGAGGCTCAGGCTGAGCGAGGCAGGCTGAGGAGGAGCTGAGGAGGAGGAGAGGCTGTCAGGCTGAGGAGGAGGAGGCTGCCAGGCTGAGGAGGAGGAGGCTGCTCAGGCCTGAGAGAGGAGGCTGCCAGGGCTGAGGAGGAGGAGCTCTCAGCTGAGGAGGAGGAGGCATGCGTCAGGCTGAGGAGGAGGAGGCTGCTAGGCTGAGGAGAGGAGGCTGCTCAGGCTGAGGAGGAGGAGCGCTCAGGCTGAGGAGGAGGAGGGATGCTCAGGCTGAGGAGGGAGGAGGCTGCTCAGGGCTGAGGAGAGAGGAGGCTGCTCAGGCTGGGAGGAGGAGGCTGCTCAGGCTGAGGAGGAGGAGGCTGCTGAGGAGGAGGAGGAGGCTTGCTCGCAGGGCTGAGAGGAGGAGGAGGCTGGTCAGGCTGAGGGGAGGAGGCTGCTCAGCTGAGGAGGAGGGAGGCTCAGCTGAGGAGGAGAGGCGCTGAGGAGGACTGGCCGCCGTGTCGCACAGTAAACTAGCACTGAAAGTTGCACAGTTTGTGCTCATCAGAAATGAAGATGGACAATGGAAAATGGAGCCTGTGACCTGACTTCCTTTTTGGGCGTTACCATGGGCGACACTCCATTTTTAACTCCCCTTCACATTTCTGGATTGGTTGAACAGTGCAAAGTTTTTTATTATTATTTGTATTCTTTTTTGGGTCAAGCCCAGTAGTTTTAGGCTTTTCTTTTATGCTTGCTACGTTAGTTTAGTCAGTCGTTAACTTCTTGACAAGGTCGCGGTGTTTGACCATGGATGCTAGCTACAATATGTAGCACTACCTAAGTGTGTATGCTACTTTATGTCTCCTGTAGCCTGCCCAAACTTCCAGAGGTTAGTGGCCGAGGACAGCATTAACCTCCTGTTATTTCTGCTGTTAAACTAGACCGGACTCGTTTCTCATGTCAAGGTCCATGTCTCTCGGAATGATTCCCGCTTATTCTCTCTCATTCCTTCCTCTAACTCAACCTTTTCCTCTCGTCTCCCTGCTCCAAAGGTGTGTCTCACCCCTCCCCCTATTGCTGTTTGAGTTGGCAGTGTAGATCCAGACAGGATTAATGTTAGTCATTTAGCAGGTTGGCAGGCAGGTCCACAGTACTGTGGCTAAGCTCAGGGCTCTCTTTCTCTCTCTCCCTCTGAGAGTCATACTAGGCAGGATGTTCCTTTCCTTATAACATGCACTGTTCAATGGGATCAAACAGAAGTGATTTCTGTTCCTGTCTTTGTAACATCTGAAGTCGATGGTGCCAGTGGTTTTGGGATTATTGACACTGACATTTCTCTCAACAAAATGTGTATTTTTGTCCCGGTCAGTGTTGCCATGGAGAGCATCAGTCTTGTTTTTAATATCTCTCTCTGCTTCTTTTTCTACGCACAAAGCCTCAGCTGTGGTCGTCAGAGTGGTTACAAAGGTAAGTGCTCCATTCCTCTCCTCTCCTCTCCTCTCTCTTCCTCTACTCTCTCCCTCTCCCTCTCGCTCCCTCCTCTCCTCTTCACATCTCTTCCTTCTCCCTCTCCTCTCCCTCTCCCTCCCTCTCGCCTCTCTCTCTCTCGTTCTCTCTCTTCTGCTCTCACCACACACCCTACCTAGCACACATTCACATGACGCCATAGCTGACCACATGTGGTCCTACTTACCAGCGCATCTGTACTTTTTAATCCTCTGATCTGGTCTATTAACCTGCAGGCTGCGACATGCTTCTTTTATAGCTCTACCTGCAGGATCTTTCCATGTATCCCCCAATCCGCTCTGCAGCCCCTTTTAACCTGCTCGGTTCTATCCCAGTTTTTCGATGTATG
>NW_019943458.1:13740-16188 GCF_002910315.2 Salvelinus sp. IW2-2015 | reverse complement strand
ACACTGCTATGCTTTATCTTGGCCAGGTCGCAGTTGCAAATGAGAACTTGTTCTCAACTAGCCTACCTGGTTAAATAAAGGTGAAATAAAAAATAAATTTAAAAAAGGCTGAGGAGGTGTAGGTTAAGGCTCAGGCCTCGGAGGTGTAGGTTAAGGCTCAGGCTGAGGAGGAGGAGGCTCAGGCTGAGGAGGTGTAGGTTAAGGCTCAGGCTGAGGAGGAGGAGGCTCAGGCTGAGGAGGAGGCTCAGGCTGAGGAGGAGGCTCAGGCTGAGGAGGAGGCTCAGGCTGAGGAGGAGGCTGACGGGGGGGGAAATGTTTTAAAATGACATGCCCTCCTTAAACTGGTTATAACTTCATTTCTGTTGTGATATTAAGATTCTATCAGTGACAGTGTTACATAGACTTATTTAAGAAAAGTCAAGGACTGAGGGGAGGCATGACTTTAAAAATGGCAGAGTAATAACAATGCATTTAATTTTGTAAAGTGGTTTCTTGCATCAAACACAGCAAGATGTAACTTAAAGCGGGTACAGCCGCCGTGGTCACAGTAAACTAGCACTGAAAGTTGCACAGTTTGTGCTCATCAGAACTGAAAGTGGACAATGGAAATGGAGCCTGTGACCTGACTTCCTCTTTTGGGCGTTACCATGGCGACACTCCATTTTAACTCCCCCTTCACATTTCTGGATTGGTTGAACAGTGCAGAAGTTTTTTATTATTATTTGTATTCTTTTTTGGGGTCAAGACCAGTAGTTTTAGGCTTTTCTTTTATGCTTGCTACGTTAGGTTAGTCAGTCGTTAACTTCTTGACAAGGTCGCGGGTGTTGTACCATGGATGCTAGCTACAATATGTAGACTACCTTAAGTGTGTATGCTACTTTATGTCTCCCTGTAGCCCTGCCCAAACTTCCAGAGGTAGTGGCCGAGGACAGCATTTTACCTCCTGTAATAGTTCTGCTGTTAAACTAGACCGGACTCGTTTCTCATGTCAAGGTCCATGTCCACCTCGGAATGATCCCGCTTATTCTCTCTCATTCCTTCCCTCTCAACTCAACCCTTTTCCTCTCTCTCCCTGCTCCAAAGGTGTGTTCTCACCCCTCCCCCCTATCTGCTGTTTGAGTTGCAGTGTAGATCCAGACCAGGATTAATGTTAGTCATTTAGCAGGTTGGCAGGCAGGTCCACAGTACTGTGGCTAAGCTCAGGGCTCTCTTTTCTCTCTCTCCCTCTGGAGTCATACTAGGCCAGGATGTTCCTTTCCTTATAACACACTGTTCAATGGGATCAAACAGAAGTGATTTCTGTTCCTGGCTTTGTAACATCCTGAAAGTCGATGGTCAGTGGTTTTGATATTGACACTGACATTTCATCTCAACAAAATGTTATTTTGTCCCGTCAGTGTTGCCATGGAGACAGTCAGTCTGTTTTTATAATCTCTCTCTCTGTCTCTTTCTAGCCCACCAAAGCCCACTGTGGTCGTTTCAGGAGTGGTTACAAAGGTAAGTGCGTGTCTCTCTCTCTCACAACACACACACCACCTACCTTCGCCCACCCCATTCCACATACACATACTGACCCCTAGCAAGTCCCCCCCCTGTGGTTCCTACTACATCTGTACCTTTTTAATCCTCTACTGTCTGTGTTGATACACCTGCAGGCTGCGACAGGTCTTTAGCTCTACCCCCAGTCTTTCCATGTATCCCAAACACGCCTGCAGGCCCTTTACCTCTCTGGCTCTACCCTCAGTCTTTATGTATCCCCCAACAGCCTGCAGGCCCTTTACCTCTCTGGCTCTACCCCAAGTCTTCCATGTATCCCCCAACACGCTGCAGGCTTTACTCTCTGGCTCTACCCCAATCTTTCCATGATCCCCAACAGCCTGCAGGCCTTTTACTCTCTGGCTCTACCCCAGTCTTTCCATGTATCCCACACGCCTTAAGGCTGCGACAGGCCTTAAATAAAGCCTGGTAACCAGGGGGCAGCTGTTCACACTTTATATTTCCCACTGAGATGACCTTTGAGAGAGGAGCTACATCTCTCTGATAAACCTTACTGCCTCAGTTCTATCTGTTGAGGTTTGGTGAACTAGGGTTAACACTGTCTAAATTCCCATCAATTATATTGCATTCCTATGGGAGAGATCTCTCTCTCAAATTCTAAACTTTTCCTTTCTTCCTGCTTTACTGTCTTTTCTCTGGTTCCAGCGATTTTAATTCTGCATCATTAAAGTGTAAATATGTAACTTTTGGGGCGACCCGAACATAGAAGTGCGAGTTATGATCTATCATTCTCATGAAAGCAAGTCGTAAGAAGCGTTAAGATCTGTTCTATGACGCGTATTTACTTTTCCCGTGCTTTGTCTTTACTTTCGGTTGTACACCAGCTTCAAACTGCTGAAACATTATTTTTGCTTTGTAATATATATTTCCAGCTGTTTAGATTGGTATAAC
>NW_019943458.1:0-10524 GCF_002910315.2 Salvelinus sp. IW2-2015 | reverse complement strand
CTGTTGCCAGATAATTGAATGTTAATTTCTGTACCATAAGCTGCCTCAAATTACATTTTAGAGAATTTGGCAGTATGTCCAACCGACCTCACAACCGCAGACCACGTGTAACCACGCCAGCCCAGGACCTCCACATCCGGCTTCTGATACCAGCCACCCGGATASCTGATGAAACTGAAGAATTATTGCACAAACAGTCAGAAACCGTCTCAGGGAAGCTCGTTGTCCTCACCAGGGCCTTGACCTGAATGCAGTTGGGTGTCGTAATTGACTTCAGTGGGGAAATGCTCACCTTGTGCTCTTCACGGATGAATCCCGGTTTGAACTGTACCGGGCAGCTGGCAGACAGCTTGGATGGCGTCGTGTGGGCAAGCGGTTTGCTGATGTCAACGGTGTGCTCCATGGTGGAGGTTGGGTTATGGTATGGGCAGGCATAAGATTTCACACAATTCCTGGAAGCTGAAAATGTTCCAGTTCTTCCATGGCCTGTATACTCACCAGACATGTCACCCATTGAGTATGTTTGGGATGCTCTGAATCGATGTGTACAACAGTGGTGTGTTCTAGTTCCCTCCAATATCCAGCAACTTCGCATAGCCGTTGTAGGTAACATTACCTCCGCCACACTCATCCTCAACACAGGGGTGTGTGCTTAGTCCTGCAGCCCCATCCACGTGGATGGGGRTGCAGTGAAGCGGGTCAAGAGCTCCAAGTTCCTCAGTGTCCACATCATTTAAGGACTTAAAATGGTCCACACACGCGCCTCTTTCCCCTCAGGAGGTTGAAAAGATTTGGCACTACAGAGGGTGGTGCGGACAGCCCAGTACATGGGGCTGAGCTCTCCGCCATCCAGGACCTCTATATCAGGCGGTGTGAAATGGAGGCCCGGAAGATCTCAAGCCACCCAAGCCATAAACTGTTCTCACTGCTTCCGCACGGTACCGTTGCTTCAAGTCTTACACCAACAGGCTCCTAAACAGCTTCTGTTCCCAAGCCATAAAAGCTTAACTGGAATAGCTAAACGGAGCTAACTGGATAGCTAACTGGAATACTAACTGGAATGCTAACTGGTAGCTAACTGGATAGCTAACTGGATAGCTAAACTGATAGCTAACTGATAGCAACGATAGCTAACTGGACTATCTGAGTTGACACTTGATTTAATTTTATTCTATGGACACTGACACTCCAACACACACACTTCATAATTTGCTCACACACACACAATAGCACATACAGTGCTTCAGAAAGTATTCATACCTTGACTTTCAAAATGTTGTAGCTCCTGAATTTAAAAGGAATTCAATTGAGATTGTGTTCACTGGCCTACACACAATACTCATAATACTCAATGTCAAAGTGGAATGATGTTTTTACAAATTAATAAAAAAATTAAAAGCTGAAATGTCTTGAGTCAAAGTATTCAACCCCTTTGCTTAACAAAGTCATAATAAGTTACATGGACTCACTCTGTGTACAATAATAGTGTTTCACATGATTTTTGAATGACAAGCTCCTCGCTGTACCCTACACATACTTTTGGCCATGTCGTGCAATTGTWTGTGGACACCCCTTCAAATGTGTGGATTAGGCTATTTCAGCCAAACCTGTTGCTGACAAGTTGTTAAAATCGAGCACACAGCCATGCATTCTCCATAGATAAATATTGGCAGTCGAATGGCCCGTACTGAAGAGCTCAGTMACTTCCAACGTGGCACCATCATAGGATACCACTTTTCCAACAAGTCAGCTTGTCGAATTTCTGCACTTCTAGAGCTGCCCCGGTCAAAGTGCTGCTGTAGTGAAGTGGAAACGTCTAGGAGCAACAACYGCTCAGCTGAGAAGTGGTTGGCCACACAAGCTCACAGAACAGGACCGCCGAGTGCCGTAGCGCATAAAAATTGTCTGTCCTTGGTTGCAACACTCACTACAAAGTTCCAAACTGACTCTGMAGGAAACGTCAGCACAAGAACTGTTCYCCGGGAGCTTCATGAAATGGGTTTCCATGGCCGAGCAGCTGCACACAAGCCTAAGATCAGCATGCACAATGCCAAGCGTCGGCTGGAGTGGTGTAAAGCTCGCCGCCATTGGATTCTAAAGCAGTGGAAATGCGTGATGGAGTGATGGATCASGCTTCACCATCTGGCAGTCCGACGGACTAATCTGGGTTTGTCGGATGCCAGGAGAACGCTACCTGGCTGAATGCATAGTGCCAACTGTAAAGTTTGGTGGAGGAGGAATAATGGTCTGGGGCTGTTTTTTCATGGTTCCGGCCCCTTAGTTCCAGTGAAGGGAAATCTTAACGCTACAGGATACAATTACATTCTAGAAGATTCTGTGCTTCCACCTTTGTTGCAACAGTTTGGGGAAGGACCTTTTTTGTTCAGCATAATGGCCCAGTGCACAATGCGAAGACCATACAGAAATGGTTTGTCGATCGGTGTGGAAGTACTTGACTGGCTTGCACAGAGCCCTAATCTCAACTCGATCGAACACCTTTGGGATGAATTGGAACGCCGACGGTGAGCCAGGCCTAATCACCCAACATCACTAATGCTCTTGAAGCTGAATGGAAGCAATGTTGCAACATCTAGTGGAAATTCTTCCCAGAAGAGTGGAGGCTGTTATAGCAGCAAAGGGGGGACCAACTCCATATTAATGCCCATGATTTTGGAATGAGATGTTCGAGCATAATACTTTTGGCCATGTACAATTATCTGTAAGGTCTGTCAGTCGCGCAGTGATTTTCAAACACAGATTCAACTACACAGGTCAGGGAGGTTTTCCAATGTTTTGCAAATAAGTGCACCTATTGGTAGATGGGTAAAATTAATACTTTTAATCTTGAAGTTATTAATTACATTTTGGATGGGGTATCAATACACTCAGTCACTACAAAGATACAGGCGTCCTTCCTAACTCCGTTGCCGGAGAGGAAGGAAACCGCTCAGGGATTTCACCATGAAGCCAATGGTGATTTTAAAACGGTTACGGAGTTTAATGGCTGTGTTAGGAGAAAATTGAGGATGGATCAACAACATTGTAGTTACTCCACAATACTAACTAAATGAAAAGAAGCCTGTACAGAATACAAAATATTGTAAAACATGCATCCTGTTTGCAATAAGGCTAAAGTAAAACTGCAAAAAATGTCCTGAATACAAAGTGTTATGTTTGAGGAAAATCCAACACTACACTGAGTGCCACTTCATATTTTCAGGTATGGTGGTGGCTGCATCATGTTATGGGTATGCTTGTCATTGGCAAGGACTATGGAGCTTTTTTTTTAGGCTAAAAAGAAATGGAATAAAGCTAAGCACAGGCAAAATCCTAYAGGAAAACATMGTTCAGTCTGCTTTCCAACAGACAACGGGAGACAAATGCACCTTTCAGCAGGWCAGTAACCTAAAACACTAGGCCAAATATACACTGGAGTTGCTTARCAAGATGATATTGAATGCTCCMGAGTGGCCTAATTACAGTTTTGACTTAAATCGTCTTAAAAATCTATGGCAAGACTTGAAAATGTGACTCGTTTCAGGWAACTAGGTGTATGTCGCAGGTCACTACTTCACAAGAGGGCCATTTGAATGTAAACTTTTRTTTWTTTTWWATCAAAATGCCACAGAAAAAGCCAGCAACCTTCCGGTTAGCCATGGTTGGCTGAGATAATGAGTGGGCTGGACATGCTGAGAGATGAGTTAGGATTGGTCTGCCATATAGCACGCTTCTGTATATTTGAGCTGGTCTGTATATGAAGGTAATCTTGTCTAATGTGGCATTTTTTAAGATTTATCGCGTAGTAGAACTGCATAAGTGTTGCTCTCCACTTTCTGGAGGACCGAGTTTTGAAATCAGTGGAATTAGAGTCTGATAGCTAAGGACATGGAGAAAATACCTGTCTCCGGATTACATCTTCAAACTAAGGGCAACCATGGCATTCATGTCAGGGAGAAGCGTCCATCCATGACGTATATAGGTAAGATAGTCTAGCTAGCTACGTTTTCAGATTTTKCATGTTTCTAATTGAGTCATTTTCATTTCAAGTTAAAATGTACTGTTCGCTAGCTAGCTAACATTACGTGTATGATCTTATTATTTGTATCTCAGAGCCATTTGCTTTGCTAGTCATACCCTAATGTTAGCTAGCTGACATTGAACCTAGTTGGTTAGCGACACCCGTTGAATATGGCCAGTGTCAGTAAACGTTGGCAAAAAAAAGCGTAYGTTGTTGCCAGCAGCACAGTTGAAGTCACCAACGCTCTGGATAACATAAAAACAGCCTAACCAACTCTGTTAGGGTGAGTAAAATGGTCAGTGAGCTGTTCTCATTTGTGTCTGGAAGTAGCTAGCCAACGTTAGCCAGTTAGCTTGAGTGCTTGACTGTTAGCACAGAACGCTCGGATCAACCCTTAAAGAGATGGGTGGGGCTAAAGCTTAAGGGTGTGAACGATGCTGAATGGGTGTAGACAAAGCTCTCCAGTAGTTACCAAAACATTCAAAGGGGTTACAAGTTTATCAACTTTCAAAGCAGAATTACTTTCCCATTGTTCCTCATGCAGTGTATGAAATACCATTTTGTAGCTCTGTCTGCTTTTTATCCAATGTAAATAAATCAACTTGCAAACAATTCRAAAAAACATATTTTCACTTTGTCAGTATGGGTTTTTTTGTTGATGGGGGGGGATTTTTTTGGGGGAGAAATCCATTTTGAGTTCAGGCTGTAACAACATAATTTACACTGGCTCTGCACACCCACTCACATACAATTATCATATACGCTTCTGCTACTCTGTTTATCATATATCCTAATGCCTAGTCACCTTACCCTATACATATCTACCTCTATCAATCCAGTATCCCTGCACATTGTAAATATGGTACTGGAACTGACTGACCCTGTGTATATAGTATGTTTACTTGTGTTTTTATTTGTTGTGTTTTTGTTTTACGTTATTTCTAGTGCTACATTGATTATTGCATTGTTGAGTTTAGAGAAGCAAGAAAGCCATTTCACTGTACTTGTGAATGTAGCATTTCAACTTGAAACTCTATCAAACTCCTAGATGTATCCCCATCCTAGTTTGACCCTAATCGAGTGTGTTTTTTCCAGAGGTTTATATAGATGATGTGACCTTCCATCTGGTCTCCCTACTGCATCATAATATGAATCCATCCATGCATAAATGTATTTATGTTTACAAAAAAAATATGATCTATAATTTACAATATGAGGGAACTAGTTTTCCGTCCAATTGTTGGAATGCTGTGGGCGTACCCCGACAACGGAATGCTGTGGGCGTACCCCGACAAACAAATGGTGTGAGCGTACCCCGACACACAATGGTGTGGGCGTACCCCGACAACAGAATGGTGTGGGCGTACCCCGACAACAGAATGGTGTGGGCGTACCCCGACAACAGAATGGTGTGGGCGTATACCGGTCATAAAAAATATTCATGCGAGTAGACTGCTGATTTGGCCAGGTCATCCTCTCTTTGAGGGAGAAGTTAGAGGTGGGGTTTTTAACGTTTTTGTTTTTATCCAAAGCTTTGGCCACAAACGAATATAGGATGAGTCAACAACATTATTTGGGTATGAGTTAACAGAATATGGACTTTTTAAAAGTGCGATTTTCACTGGACAGTTACTTTATGACTTTCCGGGAATGAAACACAACAGACCGTCAACACAGATTTCCCTATATAGTTCAGACTACATACTAGTTCCTTTTTATCGTACCATAAGGGGGTTCAGAGTGATGAGATGCCCAGATGTAGGTCTCCTAACCTGGGTAACGAGGTCTGTCACCTCCCTYGCTTCTAGATCTAATACATCAGCTGTCTGAATTGTTTTCAATAGTAGTTATGGTCATAAACTGCAACCGTTATCTGACCAAAAAGAGATGGCCTTCATGAACATTACAAAACACAGACATGGCACATACAACACTACAGTTTTGCCTGTCCTGTGTGTGTGTGTGCTCTAGCTTCAGATATTCTGATTTCCCTACTGTAACAACACAACTCTTATCTATAGCCTTGTTTACACTTGCAGTTTTTGAAGTGACTCAAATAAAAATGCATATCCGACTCGAATCTGTTCTTTTACCTATACATACAAGTGATAGAAACTACATGGAGCAGCACTAAGGCCAGTGTCATGTAAACAGTATCTATAGGGCTCTGAATAAATGGTCTGGAATCAGATTGAGGAAAATATGTGGTAAAAAAATTGCATTTCAAAGAATTCTGAGATACTGTGTAAGTTTCTGTAACACAGCTGTACTAAGTGTCTGTGTTCTGTAACACAGCTGTACTAACTGTCTGTGTGGTTCTGTTCCCAGGGTGATAAGGACTTCACCCCTGCAGCGGCCCAGGTAGCTCACCAGAAGCCCCAGCCGTCTATCACCAAGATGCCCCAGAACCAGCACCTCACTCAGCACATTCACCAGCCCCGCAAGTGAGGCTACCGCCAAGCTTACCCTCCCTCCACTAACTCTGCTACAACTGGCCTCACAAGTAATCACCACAAACACAGATCTACGATCAGTTTTGTGTTTACCCCGTCCAATGCTTAAGTAAAGATTTGAGGAAGGGAAGCTGATCCTAGATCTGTGCCTAAGGGAAAGCCAACGCAATGTGATCAATGGACCACAGCAGCCTACCGACCAACCCAACAACCAATCATAAGCCAGAGATGAGCTCAAGCTCCTGCCTTCCCGCCACAACTGTCCTCACAGACCATAGTAGCCAGAAAGCAGCTTCTTAAGCCTGCAACCCACCAATTATGTGCCAGAAAGCAAAGTGAAAGAAACGGTGTGGAACCACAGAAACAGAAATCAACCAATCAAAGAACTACAGAAACCCAATCAAGCATGCACCCAATCTTCATATGTGCTCAGGTTACCAGGGCAACCCTTGTTAAGCATTCCATATGATTCCATTTCCTCTTTGTTCTTAACTTTCTATGAACTAAGAACCTGTCATCATAGAAAATGATAGAGGCCTCTAGTTGCGTAAAGGCAGCCTTTGCATGGGCAGCGAAATTAAGGCCTTCCACCATTTTAATGTAGTCAATCGAGTGGGACATCCAACTTCATTGGCTGATCCCTCCTGGTGACCCTGTTGGAGTCATGTCCAACCTGGTCATCAGGAGCGATCAGCCAATCGTGACGTAGAAGAAAACTGACAACTTCAAAATTGAGATTAGGGTTTGAGGTGCTATAATGGCACAGATACAAGATGAGTCTCTCTATGGTTGTCATAGACCGCAAATACACACCATCCCGTTTATGCCAGGTGTTGTTCATGTCAACTATAATTTCAGACTTTATTTAATCAAGAAGGATTTTTAGTTTATAAAGTGTAAAAAAATATATTAAAAAATCCTTAGTCTGTGAATGGACTTAGGTGTGGTTGTCATAATAAATAAAGATTTAACTTTAAAATCATTGTTTTATGTCTTCAATGTTACTGGGTAATTATGTCATTTTGTATTGTCTGTGAACAAATGTTGTGTATTAATCTTAGTGACCTGCATATATAGTACCAGTCAAAAGTTTGGACACACCTACTCATTCAAGAGTTTTTCTTTATATTTTTCTACATTGTAGAATAATAGTGGAGACATCAATACTATGAAATAATACACAAGGAATCATGTGATTATACAAAAAGTGTTTAAAAAATATTTTTTATATTTCAGATTCTTCAAAGTACCCACCCTTTGCCTTGAAAGCTTTGCACACTCTTGACATTCTCTCAACCACCTTCATAAGGAAATCACCTGGAATGCTTTTCCAACAGTCRTAAAGGAGCTCCCACATATGTTGAGCACTATTTGYCTGCTTTTCCTTCACTTGTGGTCCAACTCATCCCAAATCTCAATTGGGTTGAGGTTGGGTGATTTATGGAGGCCAGGTCATCTGATGCAGCACTCCATCACTCTCCTTGGTCAAATAGCTCTTACACAGCCTGGAYGTGTGTTTTGGGTCATTGTCCTGTTGAAAAACAAATAAGCGCAAACCAGACGGTATGGCGCATCGCTGCAGAATGCTATGGTYGCCATGCTGGTTAAGTAAATAAATCAGACTGTCACCAGCAAAGCACCATCCAACCARCTCCTCCAGGGGGCGGCAGAGTAGCCTAGTGGTTYGAGCATTGGACTAGTAACCGAAAGGTTGCAAGTTCGAATCCCCGAGCTGGCAAGGTACAAATCTGTCGTTCTTCCCCTGAACAAGGCAGTTAACCCACTGTTCCTAGGCCGTCATTGAAAATAAGAATTTGTTCTCTCTTGGGTACGTGAGACCTTAGCGTTCCACCTCTTCAACAGCCAGTGAAACTACTGGGCGCCAAATTCAAATACAGAAATATTCATTATAAAAATTCAGAAAACAAAACATATTTTACATAGGTTTAAAGATTAACTTCTTATGAATCCAACCACGGTGTCAGATTTTAAAAATGCTTTACGGCGAAAGCATACCTTACGATTATTTGAGAACATAGCCCACTAGACAAATCATTACAAACAGTAACCAGCCAAGTAGAACAGTTACACAAGTCAGAAATAGAGATAAAATTAATCCCTTACCTTTGATGATCTTCATATGGTTGCACTCAGCAGACATTAATTTACTCAATGAATGTTCCTTTTGTTCGATAAAGTCACTTTATATCCAAAAACCTCAGTTTTGTTTGCGCGTTTTCTTCAGTAATCCACAGGCTCAAACGCAGTCAAAACAGGAAGACAAAAAAATCTAAATTGTATCCGTAAAGTTCATAGAAACATGTTAAACGATGTTTATATTCAACCCTCAGGTTGTTTTTAGCCTAAATAATCGATAATATTTCAACCGGGCAATAACGTCGTCAATTTAAAAGGTAAACAAGAAACGCACTCTCTCCGTCTCGRGCATGAAAAAGCTCTGTGACACTTTAGGGTCCACTCATTCAGACTGCTCATTTTTCAGAATACYAGCCTGAAACAATMTCTAAAGACTGTTGACATCTAGTGGAAGGCATAGAAACTGCAATTTGAGTCCTAATTCAATGGATACTGTAATGGCATTGAATAGAAAACTACAACAAAAACAAAAAAACTGCTTCCTGAATGGATTTTTCTCAGGTTTTCGCCTGCCAAATCAGTTCTGTTATACTCAGACACTATTTTAATATATAATATATGCATATCATATCTTCTGGGCCTGAGAAGCAGGCAGTTTAATTTGGGCATGCATTTCATCCAAAATTCCGAATGCTGCCCCCTACCCTAGAGAAGTTAACTGACCTGCCTAGTTAAATAAATGTAAAATAAATTTWAAAAATGCTTCACGGTGGGAACCACACATGCAGAGATCATCCATTCACCTACTCTGCGTCTCACAAAGACACGGCGGTTGGAACCAAAAATCTCAGATTTGGACTCATCAGACCAAAGGACAGATTTCCACTGGTCTAATGTCCATTACTTGTGTTTCTTGGCCCAAGCAAGTCTCTTCTGCTTATTGGTGTCCTTTAGGAGTGGTTTCTTTTCTGCAATTTGACCATGAAGCCTGATTCAGTCTCCTCTGAACAGTTGATGTTGAGATGTTTACTTGAACTCTGTGAAGCATTTATTTGGGCTGCAATTTCTGAGGCTGGTAARTCTAATGAACGTATCCTCTGCAGCAGAGGTAACTCTGGGTCTTCCTTTGGCGGTCCTCATGAGAGCCAGTTTAATAACAGCGCTTGATGGTTTTTGCGACTGCACCTGAAGAAACTTTTCTGGATTGACTGACCTTCATGTCTTAAAGTAATGAATGGGCTGTTGTTCTCTTTGCTTATTTGAGCTGTTCTTGCTATAATATGGACTTGGTCTTTTACCAAATAGGCTATCTTCTGTATCCACCCCTACCTTGTCACAGCACAACTGATTGACTCAAATGCATATAAGAGGAAAAAAATCCACAAATAACTTTTAACAAGGTACACCTTTTAATTGGAATGCATTCCAGGTGAATACCTCATGAAGCTGGTTAGAGTTTCCAAAGCTGTCATCAAGGCAAAGGATGGCTATTTCAAAGAATCTCAATATAAAAATATATTTTGATTTGTTTAACAATTTTTGTGGGGGGTTACTTCATGATTCCATATGTGTTATTTCATAGTTTGATGTCTTCACTATTATTCTACATGTAGAAAATAGTAAGAATAAAAGTAAAACATTTGACTGAGTAGATGTGTCCAAACTTTTGACTGGTACTTAACTTTGTGATAAACTACACACAACACCATCTACACAATGTAATATTAAACTCTACACACTATAATATTATACTCCACACACACCATAAATATTATACTCTAACACACCATACTATTATACTACACATCTACACACCATAATATTATACTGCACACAATATTATACTCTACACACCATCTACACACCATACTATTACACTACACACATAATATTAACTACTACAACCCATCTACACACACATAATATTATACGATCCCACACCATAATATATACTAA
>NW_019943457.1:132713-150675 GCF_002910315.2 Salvelinus sp. IW2-2015 | reverse complement strand
GAGAAAATGAAGCTATCCATGCGGAAATTGCCAAGAAACTGAAGATCTCGTACACGCTGTGTACTACTCCCTTCACAGAACAGAGCAAAATGGCTCATAACCAGAATAGAAAGAGGAGTTGGCGCCTCGGTGCACAACTGAGCAAGAGGACAAGTACATTGTGTCTAGTTTGAAAACAGACGCCTCACAATCCTCAACTGGCAGCTTCATTAAAATAGACCCGCAAAACACAATCTCAACGTCAACAGTGAAGAGGCGACTCCAGGATGCTGGCTTCTAGGCAGAGTTGCAAAGAAAAGCACATATTCGACTGGCCAATAAAAAAAAAGATTAAGATGGGCAAAAAGAACAGACACTGGACAGAAGAACTCTGCCTAGAAGCCAGTATCCAGAGTCGCCTCTTCACTGTGACTTGAGACTGGTGTTTTGGCGGTACTATTTAATGAAGCTGCCAGTTGAGGACTTGTGAGGCGCCGTTTGTTTGGGTCGCCTACTGGGCTCCGACCATTGTCCTGGGTGGTAGTCCAAACAGAGGATCCGCTTCGGAAAATCATTTTCCTGGTCGTAATGATGGTAAGTTGATGTTGCTCTTATATACAATAGTTCCTCCCGGCTGTATGTAATAAGACTTAAGATTTCCTGGGTAACAGTGTAAGAATATATGAGTAAAAAAACTAAATACTGCATAGTTTCCTAAGAACGCGAAGCGTCCATCTCTGTCGGCCAACACATAGCCGGGAAACAATTTTCTGTTCTGCAGGATTAATTTCCTGCTGTAGCAAACGGGCTACATTAAGATCATACATCTGTGTTTTTATCACACCTGGACTACTGCCGAGTATATGATCAAATGCTGCAAGACGGACATAGGCAATTGGCCAAAAACAGAGCAGCACGGTTGGCCTTAAATGTACCTGAGGTAATATCAAGAAAATCAACGTGAATCTCTCCTGGCACAAAGGGGAGGAGAGATTGTATTCATCACTACTTGATTTTGTGAGAGGTATTGATGTGCTGAAAGTACGAACTGTCTGTTCAAACAGCTAACACACCTCAGAAAGCATACATACCCCACAAGAAATGCCCAGTGCGTCTCTCACAGTCCCTGAAGTCAGAACGAGATGAGGCTGGGAAACACACAGTACTACATAGAGCCATGACTACATGGAACTCTATTCCACATCAGGTAATTCAAGCTAGCAGTAAAATCAGATTAAAAACCCCCCAGATAAAACAACACCTCACGGCACAACGCGGACTGTGAAGAGACACACACTCACACACACTCTACACACACCCACACATTGTAATATTGTACATTTTGTACTGTACATTTGTAAAGGTGGAGCAGATATGCAAATGTTTATAGTGCACAATGTATTGTGTGATGTGTTGTTTCATTTATGATGTAGACTCTTGTTTTGTTGTGATGTATTGTTTTGTTCATGTTTGGACCCCTGGAAGAGTAATGGCTGCCTTGGCAGAAGCTAATGGRGATTCTAATAAAATACTCATGTTTTGGAGTTATGCATTATCTTATCAACAACAGTTATGCATTCGAGTTAGATGTCCATGGGTCCGGAACGTCATACATACCTGGGGTGCATTCAGTTCAATTAAACAGTAACTAGGTAGTGTGACGGTTTGTACTGAACAAAACGTGTTTCAACATTCTTGAACAGACGTTGAGGTACGTTTTCTCCGCTTAGTGTGTGTAGTAGGGTGTGGCTTGAAGCAATGAGTGACGAAAGAGCAGTRGAGCGTTCCCCAACCCACAACCCAACCCCTCCCCGTTTTTCAATTGGTCAATCAGAACAGCACTGTTTCCGTTGTGAGTTGTCCCTGTCTGGAACATCATTGGTCTTGTCCCAGTAAGAAGATAGATTTATATTGTGGAAAATAACTATGGAGGAAGTACGACCATAGTAAATCAATCAACAATATAATAATAACTTTAGTAAGAATATTTATCTTTAACTTACAATCTATGCGATTAGATAGGTTCAGAATGTATGTGAAACAGCACACATATATGGCACATGGAATCATAAGAGGGTGGTTTACGGAGAGGTGGGATGGACTGAGAGTAGCTGAGTGGTGGGTTAAAAGCTCATGTTCTATAATAGTTATGACTATAAAAAATGTAATGAATAAGTACTATCTATCTAGATGTAATTTATATAAAAATATCGAATTACTTTATTTTTGCTATGTAACTACTGTAAAAAAATGTGTGTGTAACATGTAACAAAAAAAACCGCTGTAAAAACAAAGTTTGTTTTTGTCCTTCGAAGAGGGAGGGGGGAGGGCCCCCCCAACATACATTAAAGTACGATGTGGATGGAGTCGCATACACCACCCCTATCTAATGTCGAAACTTCTGGCAACATGGCGCACAGTGAAAAAATATATATATATGAATAATATAATTAGGATTGAATTGTGACACAGGGGTTCTCACATTTAAGCACTAGGTGTCAGTAAAGGTTTTCAGAGAAGTACAGCCTCTGTTTTCTCTCTCCCATTTTCCACACAGAAAAGCACAGCGCCCCTCACAGGAATGGAGGTGCACATTGCCGCTAAACCAAGCATCGCCATATTGATGTCCCAACAACGTCGAGAGGTAATACACATTAGCTTATTTACCTACGTGAGATGGCCATTTGTTTGAGTCAACTTTGCATGTATTGCATATAAGACAAATACACATAAAGCATACATAAGTATGTTTAGCTTACTACCATTAGCTATCAAGGTAGCCCACAGAATGTTAGCTAAGGCGTTGTCAGCCAGTTGCCTCGCTAATGCACTCCGTTGTCACTTTTGCTTCTGAAAACAAATTATTTTGTAGCTTGTGGTAGCTAGCAATCTTCAACGTTGTACGTCAGCTAATACTACCCAGCAATTCATGTTCGTGAATATAACTATAGCATACATTGCTTGTTAGTTAGCTAGCTAACCTAGTATTCCCATCCGGCTTTTGGTGCGGTGCAGTTCATCATGGAAGCTGCTAGCGCGAGCTAGTTAGCTACATGTGCAGGCCATGGCTCGTGCGTGTGTGACTGTCTCGAGGAGTTTCACCACAGATGATTAAACCGTGTGGGTCCCTGCCGGACACTGGTTATCCTAATGAAACTGCTTGTGCACCACAGATGTTTCTGGTCGGTTTCATCATACAGTGAATGATTTTCAGCATTGTGACACTTGACAGACCGTTACACAATACCATAGAAATAAAGCTCGTAACAGTGACAGGTTTTTGAGTCAAGTCAGAGAGGTTGAGTTGAGACTCGTTGGCCAAGTATTGTACTAAATCAATCACATTGTAACTTATGTCTTTCAACAGGGCATATGACAGTGGGAATCTTAGTGATGACTCTACTGAGCCCTGTGCCCCTGATTAGACTGGTTGGATGTCCTCCTTAACAACTACAACAATCAGGTTTGGTGATTTTAGCAAACTATTATCTTAGATAACTTTGACCAGTATAACTTTGACCAGTATGTCAGCGATTTCCAAAACACAGAATAAGCTTAGTCCTGTACTTCATTAATTTCATATAGCATACTTTTTAGTCCAAGACTGGTCTTAAATTGTGTCTGGAAACCTGCCCATATCATGATGGCTACCTGACTAAAATATGTAGCTAGCCAACATCTTGTTGTGTGTTTTATCCTGCAGCCTCGACCAAACCAACGTAGCATCAGCTCTGCAGCGACCCACCTGTCACCTGCAGCTTGGAGGAAACTCCAAGGTACCATTCACATGGTGATCAATCATTCACACGGTGATCAATCACACTGTCTTATAGGCCTACTGTGCCAAGTCAAGCGAGACAGCAGTCAAATACCTGATGCCAACAGTATGCCAAACAGAATGATTCATTAGTCTACATACTTTCAATCAGTCACGTAATTTTCCATCTATGGTTATATATATTTCTTATATATGGATCTCGTTGATATCGATTAGATAGGTTCAGAATTTATTAGAAACGGCACAGTTGACAAATATATGGCACATGGAAATCATCAGAGGGTGGTATTAGGGGATAGGTGGGTGGACTGGAGAGTAGCGAGTGGGGATTAGGGAGATAGGTGGGATGGACTGAGAGTAGCGGTGGGGGGATTAGGGAGATAGGTGGGATACTGAGAAGTAGCGGAGGGGTGGGATTAGGGAGATAGGTGGGATGGACTGAGAGTAGCGGAGGGGGGGATTAGGAGATAGGTGGGATGGACTGAGAGGAGGGGTGCGGTTAGGGAGATAGGTGGGATGGACTGAGAGTAGCTGAGGGTGGGTTAGGGATAGGTGGGATGGACTGAGAGTAGGAGGGTGGGGTTAGGGAGATAGGTGGGATGGACTGAGAGTAGTGGAGGGTGGGTTAGGGAGATAGGTGGGATGGACTGAGAGTGTGGAGGGGTGGGGTGGGGTGGGGGGGGTGGGGGAGTATGGAGATGCGGAGTGGAGTGGTTAGGAGTAGGGGGATGGACTGAGAGTAGCTGAGGGGGGGGATTAGGGAGATAGGCGGAGTGACTGAGAGTAGCTGAGGGGTGGGTTAGGGAGATAGGTGGGATGGACTGAGAGTAGCTGAGGGGTGCGGTTAGGGAGATAGGCGGGATGGACTGAAAGTAGCTGAGGGGTGCGGTTAGGGAGATAGGTGGGATGGGACTGAGAGTAGCTGAGGGGTGGGGTTAGGGAGATAGGTGGGATGGACTGAGAGTAGCGGAAGGGTGGGGTTAGGGAGATAGGTGGGATGGACTGAGAGTAGCTGAGGGGTGGAGGTTAGGGAGATAGGCGGGATGAACTGAGAGTAGCTGAGGTGGGATTAGGGAGATGGTGGGATGGATTGAGAGTAGCTGAGGGGTGGTTTAAAAGCTTATGTTATATAGTAGTTATGACTAAAACACAATTTTATATGTATAAGTACTATCTATCTAGATGTAATGTATATCAAATTATAACATTTTTTGCTATGTAACACTGTAAAAAAAATATTTGTAACCACAAAAGAAAAAGCTGTAAAAACAAAGTTTGTTTTTGTCCTCCGGGGGGGTGGAGGGGCCACAAAAAATGACATTAAAAGTGCGATGTGGATGTGGACTCACATACACCACCCCTATCATGTTTGTTTTTATTATAATAAGTGGTCTGTTTTCTATGTCCAGGTGATCCAGAGAACATCCTGTGTATAATATGTCCAGCTCTGTCACAAGCCGCTCTCGAGTTTACCCTGATGTGAACACACAGGCCTCGGGAGTACTGGGACTACGAGTCCCATGTGGTGGAATGGGGTACGTAGTGCGTGTGTGGTTCAAAAGCTGAACACATTGTTTTCTGTTGCATGTTCTGGTATGTGTGGTAGATTCTAGTTGGTGTTACCTAGCTGAAATTGTCAAGCCATCACATTGCTTGCCACTTCTCTGACTATGTAGGAACCAAGATGACTACCAGCTGGTGCGCAAACTAGGACGAGGCAAATACAGTGAGGTGTTTGAAGCCATAAATATCACCAACAATGAGAAGGTTGTTGTCAAAATACTCAAGGTTGGTACCATTTTAATTGATTTTAGTATTGGCATTTTATCCCCTAACTCAAATTTTGCTCCTCGCCAAAGAGACGTACTGTATGAAGTCCTGATGGTATTTTGTTATGTTTGTCAATAGCCAGTCAAAAAGAAGAAAATAAAGAGGGAAATCAAGATTCTGGAGAACTTGCGAGGCGGTCCCAACATCATCTCRCTTTTAGACATMGTCAAGGATCCTGTGGTGAGTAGAGCTCATGATCCTAATTTCTATAAGTCTGTCTTAGTAAAGTGTAAATCATAACACAACCATATGCTCGTTTTATTTGTGCCTTTTGTACAATGGCTGTTGCTCAATCACTAAGCAGAAACATTGTGGTTCATATTCAGCTACCTCCATCCAGAGTTTCCTCTAGGATTTCTTTCAGCAGCTGTGGCAAAGTTAGCGGGGCGTGGCCAATGCCGCCGTTTTAGAGGCCCTCTTAGCCGCAGAGATAAAATGTTGCTGTTTTAAATAGGGATGCACGCTATATCAGTGAACATATCGGAATCGGCCAATATTAGCTAAAAATGCCAACACCGGTATCGGCCCGATGTCTAGTTTAAAGCCGATGTTAAAAACCGATGCCAAAGCTACCGTGCATACCTATATAACGTAGGTACATGACGTAATGACGCCGYGTAAAATGTTGTGCTACACGTGTAACACAGCATTCCTAACCTAGCCCACCGTGTCTGCTGTGTGGATTGAGCAGTCAACAAGTCGAGCGGTCATATGAAAGAGTAAGAACATTTCAGCGAGACAACTCAAACGCAAAATCCATTAAAGCCAAGATAATGGAATTCATTGCCCTTGACAATCAACCGTTCTCTGTCGTGGGTGATGTTGGCTTTCACCGACTGGTCGAGCACCGGTACATACTTCCAGTTGCTCTATTTTTCAGATGTTGCCCTACCGGAGTTACACAGTAATAGCGCCACTGCTATTAGCTTCACGACATACATACTATGGAATGCCGTTTGGGTGTGTGCGTGTCAAAAAAGATACAGTAGCACTGTCAAAGCTGTACAAAAAAAGTCTGCAAACACCAGCCACGAAGATGTGTTTACAATACTGTGTGTGGTAATAAAGCATAATTTGTTCAACCGCAACTTTCTGGGGTAGCTAGCTTTAGCTTGGTACTAGCTAGCACCAATACAACCAGCCTGAAAACAATGTTCCAGTAGAAACTGCAGTCACTTTCATTATTCTTAGCAATGATTTAGGAATCCTTGTGAGTAAGTATTAGCTAGGTTGCCACTTGTTGTTCGCCTATTGAAATTGAACTTCAGTTCATGAAAATAAATAGCTAGCGTACTTAACCTGTTGCCCAAAGCTAACGTTATAAGCAGCCAGCTAGCTTCATCTGGCTAGTGAGGCTTGACCGGACGGCTTATGTGTTGTGAAGCTAGCCACAATAAGGATTAGGCACAATAGTGGAGTTTGCGCTTTGCCTTCAAAATAAAGTAATCATTGACTGTGATGCAAATGAATACAAATAGAATTGCCATACTTTATTTTGAAGGCTAACCACAAAGTCACTATTGTGGCTAATCCTTATTGTGGCTAGCTTCACATAGATGGGTCTGACCAACATTAATCAAATAACCCTAATTTATCAGACAGTTCTTATTTTAGATGATGACACGTAGCTATATGTTAGCTAGCTAACGGTAGCTACTGAAACAGATGATGTCGTTTTGCTATGTTTTTTGGGAACAGTTACATTGTTTGCATCCATAAGCTAGCTAGCTTTTTTTTTTCATGACCAGCACCACGAGACAACTTTACCAGCTTCATAGCATACGTATTGATGAATCGTTGTGACATGAAATACGAGTGATAGTGTAATAACTACGTTATTGAACGTGTTAAATTATTATTTGACTTGCAGTCATATTCAGGTCCTGATTGGTCAACAAGCTTATTTGACACGCAAGACAAAACGGCAAGGAAATATCGGTATCGCCAAAAATGTCATATTGATGCATACGTATTAAAGCTAATTTCTGCAATTCTACATATTTGTCATTGGGCGGAGAGAACAATTGTAGTTTTAAGAATTTCCTGCAATCAACACATTTTGGAACGGCTGTGAGAAGATGTGCGTATTAAAGCGTAATTTCCTGCATTCTACAGTATGTTTGATCATGGCGAGAGAACAATACGAGTTTTAAGCAAATTTCCTGCATTCAACATTTGGAAACGTGCTTGAAAGATGTGCAGTATTAAAGCTAATTTCCTGCAATTCTACATATTTTGTCATTGGGCGGAGAGAACAATTGCAGTTTTAAAGCAAATTTCCTGCAATTCAACACATTTTGGAACGCTGTGAGAAGATGTGCAGTTTTAAAGCTAATTTCCTGTAATTCTACACATTTTGCCATGGCCTATGTCTTGTCTCATGCTATCTGAGATACTCAAATATTATAGAAAATCAATGCCATGACATTTTTTTTGAATTTTTTTATTCTCCCTGACTGTCTAGTTTTTATTTGGTGGTTGTTAGTTGTCAATTCTTATTTTAAATATAGCGCTTTTCTACTTTATACCTGGTTTTAATCATTTGAGTTTACATTGAAACATACTATTCCATCCCGATTCTTCTTCTTCTTTTTTTCAAATGTATTTTTTGTGTTTCTGGTTCAGTGATGTATTGTAGTTGTGTAGTTCCTCATGCTTTTCTTATGTCTTTCTCAGTCTCGAACTCCCGCGCTGGTTTTTGAGCATGTAAACAACACTGATTTCAAGGTGAGGAGAGAGACCATGTTCATCTGTCTGGACAGAATTCTAATTACGTTACATTCTGAACCAATGTCCAGACCTCTCATTTTGATAGATTTTTTTTCTCTGTATTTCAGCAACTGTATCAAACCTTATCAGACTTCGACATACGGTTCTACATGTTTGAAATCTTGAAGGTGAGGGATGGTTTCAAAAAACAAATAAACACCTCACTGCACAACGCCTCTCCCCATGGTGACCTACTTGTTGTGTGTTTGTACTGACGTATGTGTAACTGATAGATGCACACACACCACATGTTAATGTTTTTAAATGTATGTATTTTGTCTGTGGTTTTAGTCGGACCCCAGTAAGACAAACTGTCTCCATTGACGTCCACTAATGGGGATCCTAATAAATCATATCAAATCTCAGATGCCAATGATACATCTGGCATTTAGACTACTGTTAGTTTAAACCGTGACCTAATTGTTTCTTCTCAGGCTTGACTACTGTCACAGTATGGGGATCATGCACAGAGATGTCAAGCCACACAATGTGATGATTGATCATGAACACAGAAAGGTATGGATTCAGTCTCCTACTTTCATTCATTCTGTTACTATAGCTTGGATCTACATAATTAACCAGCCCACTTTGTTAGACGTTTTGTTTCCTTATTGTAAAGCGTCTTTGGGTTAGAAAAGCTCTATATAAGACCTGTGTATTAATAATGTTATATCATAGAACTAGAACTCAGAATTAGAAATTAGAACTCAGAATTAGAAATTAGAACTCAGAATTAGGAATTAGACTTATTATTAATCTAAAAAACACAAGCAATAATGACCTCTCTTGTAGCTCCGCCGATCGACTGGGGCTTGCAGCAGTTCTACCACCCTAACCAGGATACAATGTGAGAGTGGCCTCGCGCTACTTCAAAGGACCTGAGCTGCTGGTAGACTACCAGGTGAGACCACTCAATACAGTCTACAAGACTAGTTATAAACATGAAACTAACTAGTCTAGTTGGCCACAATCTATAGTAGCATGTTGTTAATGTAGTTATAGTAATGTAGGTGTAAGTTGGTATAGTAATGTAGTCATGGTTGTTTTAAGCACAGCTCTCACTCTCTCCCCCTCTCTCTTTATTTCAGATGTATGACTACAGTTTAGACATGTGAGTTTGGGCTGTATGTTGGCCAGCATGATCTTCAGGAAGGAGCCTTTCTTCCACGGACACGACAACTACGACCAGGTACAATTGTCTCTCGGTGCTGATCACATTGTCTTGATATTGAATCCTGATGCACCAGTCTCTACTACAACAGCACGGATTTGAGCTATCAAGTGGATGTCTTGTTGCTCTCTTAGTTGACTGCCAGTTGAATTGCAACTTTCTGTAGGATTGTAAGTATTTTGGTTGTGTTTTGGTTTGTCTACACCAGGTGAGAAGAATTGAGTCTCAATGCTGATGAACAACTCTCAAACAATGTGTTGTCATGATGAGACTACAGTCTGTACAACAAGGCTGATGAACAACTCTCAAACAATGTTGATCATGATGAGACTACAGTCTGTACAACAAGGCTGATGAACAACTCTCAAACAATGTGTTGATCATGATGAGACTACGGTCTGTACAACAAGGCTGATGAACAACTCTCAAACAATGTGTTGATCATGATGAGACTACAGTCTGTACAACAAGGCTGATGAACAACTCTCAAACAATGTGTTGATCATGATGAGACTACAGTCTGTACAACAAGGCTGATGAACAACTCTCAAACAGTGTGTTGATCATGATGAGACTACAGTCTGTACAACAAGGCTGATGGTTGATATTTATTGCATTAACTTCTAGCCCTCTTACTTGACTGCCAGTTGAATTCCAGATTTAGGCCTTAGGCTTTTGTTTTAGTTTGTCTTCCCTGTAAAAGGTTGTGTTTGTGTTTTCCAGCTCGTACGGATTGCTAAAGTCCTTGGCACAGAGGACTTGTATGACTACATCGACAAGTACAACATTGAACTAGACCCACGGTTTAATGACATTCTGGGCAGGTAAGAATATCCAACATTTCATCGTCAGATTACTTCAACAGAACTGGGCTTCAGAATGTATTACCAAATGGTCCAAATACACAATGTGAATGTCAATTTATACCTGACCCCTGCCTTGAGTAATTCAGGTTAATAATGCCCAATATATTGACCCATAGAAACAGAAAGAGTTGAACGGCGAAAGCCCCTCAGACATGACAATTTGAGTAGTCATGGGTACAGTCAATTTGGTCACTAGTCTCTTTCCATCTATTGATATGACTTGTTCCTATTTTTTTTGTCTCCTTTTCCCCCAAACTTCTTTGTAAAGTGTATTGAGAGAATGTTTTTTGTGAATCTACACTCTGAATGAATGTTGACTTGATTTAATGTATTGACCTCTCTCCTGGTCCATTCTCCAGACACTCCCGTAAGAGGTGGGAGAGGTTTGTGCACAGTGAGAACCAGCACCTGGTGAGCACCGAGGCACTGGACTTCCTGGACAAGCTGCTGCGTTACGACCACAACGCTCGCCTCACGGCCCGGGAGGCCATGGAACACCCATACTTCTGTGAGTTTCCCCTCCGCCTCCACTCAGACTTCTAGATATAGGCCTGCTGCATATGACGCCTAACTGAATGTTTCAGTGCTAGAACCCTCGCTTGATCTTAAGATTATGGTGCTAAATTATGCCTCAATACAATACACTTTCTTTTTTTTTAAGTACTTGTTGTTAAAAAAGAAGGTTCATATTCAGTGGATTCTCATGCAGCCATTGAACACATTGAAGCAGAAGGCTTTTTAACAGATATTTACAGTTTCTTCAGAGGAGTTCATGTGACTACAGTATACATTTGACATTTTAGCCCTTTAGCAGATGCTCTTATCCACAGCGACTTACAATTAGRGCATTKATCTTAAGATAGTTTGGTGAGACAACAATACATCACAATCATATCAAGTACACTTTCCCTCAAAGTATGGGTGGGAGGGCCAATAGACCAGAGGTGGTGGAACGGAGGGCTCAGGTTGGGATGTAGGGTTTTCAAATAAGCCTGATGGTAGGGAGGGACAGTTCCTCTTGCTGCTGCGTAGGCAAGCATCAGGGTCTTGGAGATGATGCCAGCTTCGACTGGAAGCAGTGGCGTGTGCGGAGGAACCGGGTGACATGGGATAACTAGGTCAGAGATGACACGCTCAAGTGTTTTGGGGAAAAAAGAAAGAAGGCATACCGGTCTGTTCTTGACGTCAGAGAGTTTGAGTGTTGGAATCATAGCTGTTGGTGGATTGGGTTAATGAGTGTTGGTATCATAGCTGTTGGTGGATTGGGTTAATGAGTGTTGGTATCATAGCTGTGGTGGATTGGGTTAATGAGTGTTGGTATCATAGCTGTGGTGGATTGGGTTAATGAGTGTTGGTATATAGCTGTCGGTGGATTGGGTTAATGAGTGTTGGTATCATAGCTGTTGGTGGATTGGGTTAATGAGTGTTGGTATCATAGCTGTGGTGGATTGGGTTAATGAGTGTTGGTATCATAGCTGTCGTGGATTGGGTTAATGAGTGTTGGTATCATAGCTGTTGGTGGATTGGGTTAATGAGTGTTGGTATCATAGCTGTGGGGATTGGGTTAATGAGTGTTGGTATCATAGCTGTCGTGGATTGGGTTAATGAGTGTTGGTATCATAGCTGTTGGTGATGGGTTAATGAGTGTTGGTATCTAGCTGTCGGTGGATGGGTTAATGAGTGTTGGTATCATAGCTGTCGTGGATTGGGTTAATGAGTGTTGGTATCATAGCTGTTGGTGATTGGGTTAATGAGTGTTGGTATCGTAGCTGTTGGTGGATTGGGTTAATGAGTGTTGGTATCATAGCTGTCGGTGGATTGGGTTAATGAGTGTTGGTATCGTAGCTGTTGGTGGATTGGGTTAATGAGTGTTGGTATCGTAGCTTTGGTGGATTGGGTTAATGAGTGTTGGTATCTAGCTGTCGGTGGATGGGTTAATGAGTGTTGGTATCGTAGCTGCGTGGATTGGTTAATGAGTGTTGGTATCATAGCTGTTGGTGGATTGGGTTAATGAGTGTTGGTATCATAGCTGTCGGTGGATTGGGTTAATGAGGTTGGTAATAGCTGTTGTGGATTGGGTTAATGATGTTGGTAATAGTGTGGTGGATTGGTTAATGAGTGTTGGTATCATAGCTGTCGGTGTTGGGTTAATGAGTGTGGATCATAGCTGTAGTGGATTGGGTTAATGAGTGTTGGTATCATAAGCTGTTGGTGGATTGGGTTAATGAGTGTTGGTATTATAGCTGTTGGTGGATTGGGTTAATGAGTGTTGTATCATAGCTGTTGGTGGATTGGGTTAATGAGTGTTGGTATCATAGCTGTTGGTGGATTGGGTTAATGAGTGTTGGTATCATAGCTGTTGGTGATTGGGTTAATGAGTGTTGGTATCATAGCTGTTGGTGGATTGGGTTAATGAGTGTTGGTATCATAGCTGTGGTGGATTGGGTTAATGAGTGTTGGTATCATAGCTGTCGTGGATTGGGTTAATGAGTGTTGGTATCATAGCTGTCGTGGATTGGGTTAATGAGTGTTGGTATCATAGCTGTCGTGGATTGGGTTAATGAGTGTTGGTATCATAGCTGTCGTGGATTGGGTTAATGAGTGTTGGTATCATAGCTGTCGTGGATTGGGTTAATGAGTGTTGGTATCATAGCTGTGGGTGGATTGGGTTAATGAGTGTTGGTATCATAGCTGTGGTGGATTGGGTTAATGAGTGTTGGTATCATAGCTGTGGTGGATTGGGTTAATGAGTGTTGGTATCATAGTTGTTGGTGATTGGGTTAATGAGTGTTGGTATCATAGCGTCGTGGATTGGGTTAATGAGTGTTGGTATCATAGCTGTTGGTGGATTGGGTTAATGAGTGTTGGTATTATAGCTGTGGTGGATTGGGTTAATGAGTGTTGGTATCATAGTGTCAGTGGATGGTTAATGAGTGTTGGTATCATAGCTGTCGGTGGATTGTGTAATGAGTGTTGGTATCATAGCTGTTGGTGGATTGGGTTAATGAGTGTTGGTATCATAGCTGTTGGTGGATTGGGTTATGAGTGTGGTATCATAGCTGTCGTGGATTGTGTTAATGAGTGTTGGTATCATAGCTGTTGGTGGATTGGTTAATGAGTGTTGGTATCATAGCTGTGGTGGATTGGTTAATGAGTGTTGGTATCATAGTTGTTGGTGGATTGGGTTAATGAGTGTTGGTATCATAGCCGTCGGGATTGGGTTAAGAGTGTTGGTATCATAGCTGTTGGTGGATTGGGTTAATGAGTGTTGGTATTATAGCTGTTGGTGGATTGGGTTAATGATGTTGGTATCATAGCTGTCAGTGGATTGGTTTATGAGTGTTGGTATCATAGCTGTCGGTGGATTGTGTTAATGAGTGTTGGTATCATAGCTGTTGGTGGATTGGGTTAATGAGTGTTGGTATCATAGCTGTTGGTGGATTGGGTTAATGAGTGTTGGTATCAGTTGTCGGTGGAGTGTGTTAATGAGTGTTGGTATCATAGCTGTTGTGGATTGGGTTAAGAGTGTTGGTATCATAGCTGTTGGTGGATTGTGTTAATGAGTGTTGGTATCATAGCTGTCGTGGATTGGGTTAATGAGTGTTGGTATCATAGCTGTCGGTGGATTGTGTTAATGAGTGTTGGTATCATAGCTGTTGGTGGATTGGGTTAAGAGTGTTGGTATCATAGGTGGTGGATTGGGTTAATGAGTGTTGTATCATAGCTGTGGTGGATTGGGTTAATGAGTGTTGGTATCATAGCTGTCGTGGATTGGTTAATGAGTGTTGGTATCATAGCTGTTGGTGGATTGGGTTAATGAGTGTTGGTATCATAGCTGTCGTGGATTGGGTAAATGAGTGTTGGTATCTAGCTGTGGTGGATTGGGTTAATGAGTGTTGGTATCGTAGCTGTCGTGGATTGGGTTAATGAGTGTTGGTACTGTAGTTGTGGTGGATTGGGTTAATGAGTGTTGGTATCAGTAGTTGTTGGTGGATTGGGTTAATGAGTTGTTGGTATTATAGCTGTTGGTGGATTGGGTTAATGAGTGTTGGTATCATAGCTGTCGTGGATTGGGTTAATGAGTGTTGGTATCATAGCTGTTGGTGGATTGGGTTAATGATGTTGGTATCATAGCTGTCAGTGGATTGGGTTAATGAGTGTTGGTATCATAGCTGTCGGTGGATTGGGTGTTAATGAGTGTTGGTATCATAGCTGTTGGTGGATTGGGTTAATGAGTGTTGGTATCATAGCTGTTGGTGGATTGGGTTAATGAGTGTTGGTATCATAGCTGTCGGTGGATTGGTTAATGAGTGTTGGTATCATAGCTGTTGGTGGATTGGGTTAATGAGTGTTGGTATCATAGCTGTGGTGGATTGGGTTAATGAGTGTTGGTATCATAGTTGTTGGTGGATTGGGTTAATGAGTGTTGGTATCATAGCGTGTGGATTGGGTTAATGAGTGTTGGTATCATAGCTGTTGGTGGATTGGGTTATGAGGTGTTGGTATCATAGCTGTTGGTGGATTGGGTTAATGAGTGTTGGTATCATAGCTGTCAGTGGATTGGGTTAATGAGTGTTGGTATCATAGCTGTCGGTGGATTGTGTAATGAGTGTTGGTATCATAGCTGTTGGTGGATTGGTTAATGAGTGTGGTATCATAGCTGTTGGTGGATTGGGTTAATGAGTGTTGTATCATAGCTGCGGTGGATTGGTTAAGGAGTGTTGGTATCATAGCTGTTGGTGGATTGGGTTAATGAGTGTTGGTATCATAGCTGTTGGTGATTGGGTTAATGAGTGTTGGTATCATAGCTGTCAGTGGATTGGGTTAATGAGTGTTGGTATCATAGCTGTCGGTGGATTGTGTTAATGATGTTGGTATCATAGCTGTTGGTGGATTGGGTTAATGAGTGTTGGTATCATAGCTGTGGTGGATTGGGTTAATGAGTGTTGGTATCATAGCTGTGGTGGATTGGGTTAATGAGTGTTGGTATCATAGCTGTCGTGGATTGGTAAATGAGTGTTGGTATCATAGCTGTGGTGGATTGGGTTAATGAGTGTTGGTATCATAGCTGTCGTGGATTGGGTTAATGAGTGTTGGTATCATAGCTGTGGTGGATTGGGTTAATGAGTGTTGGTATCGTAGCTGTCGGTGATTGGGTTATGAGTGTTGGTATCGTAGTTGTTGGGATTGGGTTAATGAGTGTTGGTATCGTAGTTGTTGGTGGATTGGTGTTAATGAGTTGTTGTATTATAGCTGTTGGTGGTTGGGTTAATGAGTGTTGGTATCATAGCTGTCGTGGATTGGGTTAATGAGTGTTGGTATCATGCTGTTGGTGGATTGGTTAATGAGTGTTGGTATCATAGCTGTCGTGGATTGGGTTAATGAGTGTTGGTATCATAGCTTCGGTGGATTGGGTTAATGAGTGTTGGTATCGTAGTGTCGTGGATTGGTTAATGAGTGTTGGTATCGTAGCTGTCTGTGGATTGTGTTAATGAGTGTTGATTTAGAAGATATCTGATTGTCTCTCTCTGATGCCAGACCCCGTTGTTAAAGATCAGGGAAGGGGCAGCACTCCTGGAGGAAATGGTTACCAGCTCCACTCCAGTCAGCTCTTCCAGTATGATGGCAGGTAAGTCACCAACACTGCATTCTGAGTTCTGTAGGGCTTTGGTCAAAATTAGTGCACTATTTAGGGTATAGGGTGCCATTGGGCCCTATCGAAAGTAGTGCACTATTTAGGGTATAGGGTCCCTGGGAAGATGTGCTGTTATCGTTACACTTTTGTATATTGATTGAATGGTTTCCCAACACCACTGTTTTATTTGTGATCTGTGGTGAGTACTCCTGACTAGGGCTGTTGCAGTGACCATATTACCGGCAGTCAAATTCCACATGACTGTTTAGTCACAGTAATTAGACTTCTCTCCAAGCTCTAATGCTGCTGCTGGTCATTAGTAGCCTACTAAATTTGCTAACTGCCTGGTACTCAGCACTCTATTGTCCTCTAATTACTCTGACATCAATGCAAATGTAAATCGAAAATCTAATCAAGCACTTCATGGGAGCCCATGAGCCTCATGTTGCGCAACATTTCTAATGGGCTATGCAATTGTGCGAGGAAAACAGAGTGATGGCCTCTACTAAACAGAGGAGGATCCCGTCAGCTTTCTATAAAAATTAATCAGCATACACTATAAATAATGCCACGGAAATTCTAAGCAAATCTTGTCTGCTAAATGAACTAGTGTAGCCAAGCCATTTGGACCTAACATAAGAGCAACTCAGAGTATGCTATTCTCTTCTTCTTAAGAAATAGACTACATTTTTCTTCATATCATGTTTCTTTAGACCTGTCTAAAATAATAAACGATTTATTGTGATGGTGTAGGCTATATTTATTAGACTTTTTACAATGTAAATGTTCTAAGGTCTGCATCAGTGGCTGAAGGCTATGTGTGGAAGCCAGGAGATGCTAAATGTGTTTGTTAATTAACGGTAAATTACCGTGAGACCAACAGTTTTTTGCTTGACAATCGCCTGCTGATGACATTTTGTGACCGCCACAGCCCTACTCCTGACCATAGATCACACTGCTCTCTTCTTTTACTTCCTGTCAATAAGTGTACTGACAGTAGGAGTCATTGGTGAGAATGTGTCCACTATCTCTTCTAGGTATCACCTCCACAAAGGCACTGGCTAACAACACTGGATACCCTGTCATTTCTGCCCCAACACTCTGGCCCCACAAGTCCCAGCGGCCGGGCACAGCCCTGAAAACCTCACCACCCTCCTCCCAGCGCCCGCCGTGGCACAGCCCTGAAACCTCCCTCCTCCCATCAGCCACCGGGGCACAGCCCTGAAACCTCTCACCTTCCTCCTCCCATCAGCCACCGGAGCACAGGCCCTGAAACCTCCACCTCCTCCTCCCATCAGCCACCACCTCCCATCAGCCACCGGGGCACAGCCCTGAAACCCACCACCACTCATGGGACTCCTCACCTATGTTTGTGTGGGCCGTGGTTCGGTTCAGCCCACCCCACTCTCTACTATGTGTTGGCCTGGCCGTGGGTTTCCTTTTTATACGTTGAGAAGAATGACGGAGAAAATATGTTGAAAACTGCTTTTCCTGTTCAGTTATATTTTGAGATCTGGACTTGACATTTTTTATTGTCGCACCTGTCTGGATGATTGGTCTAGGAATTCTAATACAATGTAGACATGATGATGAAGAAGAAGAGAATGGATAATAACATTTATTTTGTATGTCCAAAATATACAGTCTAGCTTGAAACAGTTTGTTTGGGGATTCCTGCTGTTGCAATACACTGAACCTGTAGACAACTTCACAAAACGAGACAGATTTCTCTGATGTAGCCCCCACTTGGCAGTGCTGGATAGTTGCTCACACACTACTGAGTGCAGGAGTTACCGGTGTTTTGAAGTTGTTAGAAGCTATCGACTTGGATTGGACATCTGTAGATACTCTAAGTAACTGTTAGGTTGCATGCACCAAATGCTGACTATCACAGGGTCAATAGTTTTGCCAATTTGGTGTTACTTTCACTTCTG
>NW_019943457.1:131209-132227 GCF_002910315.2 Salvelinus sp. IW2-2015 | reverse complement strand
CAAGGTAGACCAGTAGCCAATGCTCTATGTAGAAAACAGGCATCCGACGTGGGTTGTGGTCGGAAGAGTGCAAGTGTGTAACATACTGAATGTTGGATAGAAATGCAATGAATAGAGTTAACAAGATTACTTACTCTATATGACAGGGAGGGATGTCTGTTCTACATAATATATATATCTAGCTGAAAGTTCCTCAATGTTGTGCCGTACTGAATTCTGCCGTGGCCTGTGGGGTTCAACTTGCCAAGTAAAAAAAAATATTTTGAAGTTCATTCATTGCACGCTCTGTCTATTCACTGGAAGTTAGATTTGCAATAAAGTTGACAATATTATATGTCAAAGATAACACATGTGCACTGAACAAGACCTGTAACGATACATAATGTTGCAAGTGCCACATTGTATAAAAGTTGATAAATGACTGGGGAAATGACATTTGAAATGCATGACATTGGTTTCTTGATAAGAATAAGCTGACTGTTAAGGACCCTTTTTTTAATTAATTTTTTTATTTAAATGTTGCCTAAAATGACATACCCAAATCTAACTGCCTGTAGCTCTGGACCTGAAGCAAGGATATGCATATTCTTGATAACATTTGAAAGGAAACACTTTGAAGTGTGTGGAAATGTGAAATGTTGGAGAATATAACACATTAGATCTGGTAAAAGATAATACAAAGAGAAAATTAATTTTTGAAATGCAATAGAAAGGCCAATATCTCACTTAGGAGTCTAGGTGCAATTTAGATTTTGGCCACTAGATGGCAGCAGTGTATGTACAAAGTTTTAGACTGATCCAATGAACCGTTGCATTACTGTTCAAAATGTTGTTTCAAGTCTGCCCAAATGTGCCAAATTGGTCAATTGATACAAGTACATAACTATAGTGTCACAAGCCGGCTCATACTTTGCTTAGATCACGGGAGTGATAACATTTTAACAGGTTCACATGGCATAATTTAGAGGACTTCCTATGACTAGGGGTTTCAATAAGGTAGTTCAAATCTGACACTTTA
>NW_019943457.1:106193-131184 GCF_002910315.2 Salvelinus sp. IW2-2015 | reverse complement strand
ACAACATTGGAATGCACATGCACACATTCAGTGGCAACATTTGACATCAGCCACTGCTCATGTTAACATTTTACATCAACTACATTTCCTTGTGCGCGCCTCAGTGAGTGTCTGCGGGAGATAGGGTGCCTCCGGGCGGGGCGTCACTGGCTGAGACATGCAGATCTTCAACAGAACATGTGAAGTATCATCTCAAGTTGCCCAATTTACTACTATCTAATTATTCAAAATGGGGAAGCTGGTTGTCATATCACTTTTTGCTGCTGCTTTATCAGCATTTGTTGGAGAGAGAGTTATTAACTTAAGGTAGGCTGTGTTAATGTAGTTGTAGCTTTTTTAGCGTAAAATGCATGCTAGCTGTTATAGTAGCTAGCTAGCCAATTTTGTATTTTTGCTAGCAACCTCAAAAAGTTGTTTTGTTGCAACAAGCAATATAAGCCAACTAACCTGTTTTTCTATTTAGCTTTCCTTTATTAGCCATGGTTTATTACTGAGTAATAAGTTTGAGTTATTTTCACTTTTCTGAACTTATAAATTGAGAGAATGAGTGTCACTACATGTGTTTGACAAACAGCGATGCTTGGTGCCAAGCATGGCCTTTTCTGTCAGCTATGAAGACATAAATATGATCTCAATGCTAGTTACAGAGTCTGAGTATAATGATTGGAGGCTATACAAGATGATAGCTGACTAGGCTATATTTATGATTGTTTGTACATAGACACATAAAAATGCCCTAAGTCATAACTACAGGTGTTGAAATTGCATGTTATTCGGAGTTTGAAGGATGTAACTATGAACCTTATTTTACATTGCAGAAAAGGACTCTTGCTTCCAGAAAGCTTGTCCAAACCCACCTCCCAAACTGCCATCCAATCAAAAGCCTTGGTGCGTACAGTACACATATGTACAGGACATTGGAACTTTAACACTGCTGGCATGGATATAAAGGCATGCCTTTCCATAAGCTCTATGCCACATGTTCAATGGTATTATATGAAGTAACTGTACAACGTTATTTGCCTGTAAAGCCATATCTGAACACATGTGATTTGATTTCTGACAGAGTACGGATCAGAGGACCTCACAATACTTCCCAATGGACTTGCTATTATTAGCACTGTGAGTTACAACATTGACTTGGCCCTATATGAAACACGCACATAAAAATGTAGTCGCAAATAAATGTATTAGGCTATCTAACGTGTCCTAATATTAATCTTAATATTATTGGAATTACCAGGGCTTGAAGGATCCTTTATTGCCATCCTATTCAGATGCCCCTGGAAAGATGTATACCCTTGATATGAGTGAAGATTCTAGGATGAAACCAGTGGAGCTCGCATGGGGAGAGGCTTTGACCTGGACTCCTTCAATCCACATGGAATCAGTGTATACACAGATGAGACGGGTAAATAAAACCATAATCTGTGTCACAAATGGCATTTAGGGTATAGGGTATTCCCTAAATGGCACACTATTCCCTATAGGGCTCTGGTCAAAAGTAGTGCGCTATATAGGGAATAGGTGCCATTTTGGGACTCAAACAGGTTTTGAAATGCATCTGCTGCTCTTCCCAATCTTCTCTTGTGTGAAAAGAGAACTGTCAAAAACACAAGACGGATCAATTGATTGAGCTGAATGTTTTCTCCACTTTCCAGATAACTCAGTATACCTGTTTGTGGTCAATCACCCTCAACAAAAAACCCAAGTGGAGATCTTTCTGTTTGTTGAGGAGGACCACGCCCTTGTCTATGTGAAAACCATAAAGCATGAATTCCTTCACAGGTAGCAAGAGCTAAAGTCATGTCATTGCTTCAAACCAATTTGGTTTGTTACCTAGATTGTCGGTAGAGTTTCATATTACAGCAGGGCTAAAAGTGTTAATTACATGGTAACAATATGGAAATGTAGCCTATCCTCTTAAACTTGGATACTCTCAAGACTGAGAGTTTGGAGAAATTAGGGACATTTGAACTGAGCACAAACTAGTGCTCATTTTTGTTTGTTAATGTTGTTATGCATCCAACAGTTCTTTAATATGCCATTTAGATTAAATCGTGTTTTAAGTTGATCTGTGGTTTTCTCTTAGTGTGAATGACATTGTGGCTGTGGGAGTGGAGAGCTCTATGCCACCAACGATCGCTATTTCAGTGGAGGCACTCTGAATACTCTGGAGGTACTTCTGGCTCAGCCCTGGTCACGTTGTGTATTACAGCCCTGAAGAGGTCAAAGTAGTGGCTGAGGGATTTTACATGGCCAATGGCATCAACATCTCACCTGACAAAAGGTACAATAATTAGATGAATAATGTATTCAACTTCTATAGTGCTATTCAAGTATTCAGTCCCGTGTAGCTCAGTTGGTAGGGCATGGCGCCAGGGTTGTGGGTTTGATTCCCACGGTGACCAGTATGACATTTAAAAATAATAATAAAGTACTCAAATGTATGCACTCACTACTGTAAGTCGCTCTGTATAAGGGTGTCTGATAAAATTACAATTAAAAAAATAATTACATTACATAAAGAATCTCAAAGCGCTTTGAGTACTGTCATGTGTTCACACAGTTCAATAATCCTGTCCAYATGGACAGTCAAACCTGTTAAGTGTTTGATTATAGAGTGGATATCACATGTTGACATGATAAGATCTGTTGATGTAACTAATGTGATGTTATGTAACATATAACTATTTRTGTTTTCATGTAGGCACATATATGTGGCAGACTTATTTGACCACAACATACATGTGTTGGAGCGACTGGAAAGCAATGGTTTGGCCCCAGTGAAGGTAAAATACAAGAAATGGCAGATTTGTTTTACACCTGGTAAATAGTCAAATGGACTATTGAAACATGCTGCTCTGTTGAAAGCCTTCTAAATCTGATGTGTTTATTCTCTCCCAGTGCTTGTGTATCTGAATCCAGAATAGGCTCTTTAGAACTCATTTCATGATATTATTATTTTAAAAAGCMTGARCTGGYGCACWCCCAAAGAAAATGATTTAGTGTAGAGGTGCTGACTAACGGCGAATAAACTATGTCTAAAAAGAGAGTCGCACACCGAATATTTATAAACTCCCAGTAATGTATTGGGTAAAAAAAACTATGTTTTGGCATTCACTGTGTCCTGAAGAAAGCACCCTGAAGAAGGCACCCTCTGCTCTCAGGCACCCTGAAGAAAGCACCCTCTGCTCTCAGGCACCCTGAAGAAAGCACCCTCTGCTCTCAGGCACCCTGAGAAAAGCCACTCTCTGCCTCAGGCACCCTGATGAAGGCACAGTGAACGAAACGTTGGGTGTTTTACCCAATAAATTACTGGGAGCCTGAGACTCTATATATAGAGTGTGCGACTATTTTTATAGCTTACGTGATATTGTTCTTTGTCACCAGTCGTGTGGAAGTGGCTCTCTTGTTGACAACATTAATGTTGACCCTGAGACTGGCGACTTGTGGATAGTTGTCACCCTAATGGCTGGAAACTATTTCAAAATGATCCTGAGGATCTTCCTGGATCTGAGGTTCGTACACCTGCCGTGTGCTATTGAACTTACTGATGAACTGCTTTCTGGATCATATACCAGAGTGTATCTCTGTACTATACCAACATTGTTTTCACAGTTCACGCCTCTACTATGCTATAGATAAAAGCTGCTGGACTACAGTACATTCCAACTACTGTACGAGAGGAAACACACCAGTGCAATGGACTTAGAGTGGATATGGACTTAAAGTGTGTTAGAGTGGACTTAGTGGACTTAAATGGACTTAGAGTGGACTTGGGTGGATTTGGGGTGGACTTGGAGTGGACATGGACTGAACTTAGTTGGTCTTAGAGTGGACTTGGACTGGACCTGGATGTGGTGTTTTCTATTGGCGTTACCTCTAATGCTCACTGTCTGGTATACATCTACATTTCATGATATTGTTTTCACAGGTGATTCAGATTAAAGACATCCACTCTGAGAAGCCAGTGGTGACCCAGGTCTATGCTGATGACGGCAGTGTGCTCATAGGATCCTCTGTAGCAGCTCCCTATGGAGGAAAGCTTCTCATTGGAACAAATCTACCAGAAAGCCTTGGTCTGTGATCTAGCCAAGGATAGACCAGTAGCCAATGCTCTATGTAGAAAACAGGCATCCGACGTGGTTGTGTGTCGGAAGAGTGCAATTGTGTAACATACTGAATGTTGCAGTAGAAATGCAATGAATAGAGTTAACAAGATTACTTAGTCTATATGACAGGGAGGGATGTCTGTTCTACATAATATATATCTAGCTGAAAGTTCCTCAATGTTGTGCCGTACTGAATTCTGCCGTGGCCTGTGGGGTTCCAACTTGCCAAGTAAAAAAAAATAGTTCATTCATTGCACGCTCTGTCTAATCACTGGAAGTTAGATTTGCAATAAAAGTTGACAAAATTATTATGTCAAAGATAACGCTGGTGCACTGAACAAGACCTGTAACGAGACATAGTAATTGTTGCAAGTGCCACATTGTATAAAAGTTGATAAATGACTGGGGAAATGACATTTGAAATGCATGACGTTGTTTCTTGATAAGAATAAGCTGACTGTTAAGGACCCTTTTTTATTTTTTTATTTTTTTTGCCTAAAATGACATACCCAAATCTAACTCCTGTAGCTCAGGACCTGAAGCAAGGATATTCCTATTCTTGATACCATTTAAAAGGAAACACTTTGAAGTGTGTGGAAATGTGAAATTAATGTTGGAGAATATAACACATTAGATCTGATAAAAGATAATACAAAGAAAAAAAAAACATTTTCAAATTATTATTATTTTTTTTCATCTTGAAATGCAGTAGAAAGGCCAATATCTCACTTAGGAGTCTAGGTGCAATTTAGATTTTGGCCACTAGATGGCAGCAGTGTATGTACAACGTTTTAGACTATCCAATGAACCGTTGCATTACTGTTCAAAATGTTGTTTCAAGTCTGCCCAAAATGTGCCGAATTGGTCAATTGATACAAGTACATAACTATAGAGAACATACAAAATGATATGGTAATAAAAATGAAAGTTTACACACTTCTAGGAATGTCATAAAATTATGGATAATTAGTTTCCCTACAGAAAAGACACCAACCTCACACATCTAGATGGGTGTTTTTAATATAAAAATTGATTTTATCAAACAAAACTAAGCTATATTTATCTCTGGGACCCTCAGGATGACAAATCAGAGCAATATACTGAATGTAAGTACATTATTTACCTTCAGAGGTGAATATATCAAACCAAGTTGCTGTGATAATTATTTTTTTGTTGTTGTGCACTCTCCTCAAACAATAGCATGGTATTTTTTCACTGTAATAGCTACTGTAAATTGGACGGTGCAGTTAGATTAACAAGAATGTAAGCTTTCTGCCCATATAAGACATTGTCTATGTCCTGGGAAATGTTCTTGTTACTAATGAAGAGGGTTAAACCAAGGCCGTATACCTTTTAAAGGGGTAATAAATTATGTTATGATAAAACTGAAAGGTCTCCCTCTCAGGAGACCTCTTGTGTGTGTGTTAAAACCTGTTTTTGAAGTGTTGTGACCTTCAGACACTATCAGAAGGCTTCTACGTTCAGACTCCTCCTGTCTGGATCCCACCGTGGTATCTGGTTTTCTGAGAGCACAAGGCTGTCACAGACCTGATAAAACCAGCCACCTGTCAGAAGATGCTTACACTTGTTCACCTTGTTATGACCCTATACTTGTGATGAAAGGTCAAGTTTCGCGTCAAACCCACTTCTGAGCTTTTAATTGCTGATAAGATGGTTACTGCTGTCAGAGGAGGTTAGATTTATTAAAATGTTGTTGCCAGGGAACTCATGCAAGGAGGACTGGGAGAGGCTATATGAGTTGCAGGATGTCTTAGACATTTGCAGAACTTGGGGAGACCTATCATGTACTGTTATACTGTACTCTGTAACAACTTCGCCTACAATTGTATTACTAAAAGGAGTATTTTAATACTTAAACTAAGAGTCTGTGTTTCCTTTCCATTACTAATGTATGTTTGATAATTATATAGACCTGATCATTTGTTGAAGAAATTGACCAACACTTACAGTGTCATGCTAATCACATTAGCGCTCTTTATTTCAACTGTCCCGTGGGGGGACACCGATCCCATAGATGCAGTGGTGGAAAAAGTACCCAATTGTCATACTTGAGTAAAAGTATAGATACGTTAATAGAAAGTTACTCAAGTAAAAGGAAAAGTCACCAGTAAAATATTACTTGAGTAAAAGTCAAAAGTATTTGGTTCTAAATATACTTAAGTATCCAAAGTAAATGTAATTGCAAAAATATCTGTGTAAACATTTCAAATTCCTTCTTTTAAGCAAAGCAGACGGCACCATTGTCTTGTCTTTAAAATGTCTGGATAGCCAGGGGCACACTCCAACACTCAGACATAATTTATAAAATGCAGAGGATACGTTTTATGATCGTCAGATCGAGCAGAAGGGATGACCATGTGTTTAGTGAGTCCGTCAGATCAGAGGCAGAAGGGATGACCATGTGTTTAGTGAGTCCGTCAGATCAGAGCAGAAGGGATGACATGTGTTTAGTGAGTCCGCCAGATCAGAGGCAGAAGGGATGACCATGTGTTTAGTGAGTCCGTCAGATCAGAGGCAGAAGGGATGACCATGTGTTAGTGAGTCCGCAGATCAGAGGCAGAAGGGATGACATGTGTTTAGTGAGTCCGTCAGATCAGAGCAGAAGGATGACCATGTGTTAGTGAGTCCGTCAGATCAGAGGCAGAAGGTGACCAGTGTTTAGTGAGTCCGGCAATCAGAGCAGAAGGATGACCATGTGTTTAGTGAGTCCACCAGATCAGAGGCAGAAGGGATGACCATGTGTTTAGTGAGTCCGCCAGATCAGAGGCAGAAGGGATGACCATGTGTTGTCTTGATAAGTGAATTGGTCATTTTCCTGTCCTGCTTAACATTCAAAATGTAACTTTTGGTGTTAGGTAAACTCTATGGAGTAAAAAGTACATTTATTTCTTTTAGGAATGTAGTGAAGTAAAAGTAAAAGTAGTCAAAAATATAAATAGTAAAGTACAGATACCCCAAAAAACTACTTAAGTAGTACTTTAAAGTATTTTACTTAAGTACATTACACCACTGCGTAGAGGTTAAAGTATGTTTAAATTACAGGTACGTCTCACTTGATTGACATGGAAAACAAGTATTTTAAACGTTTTTTTACCCTCTTTGTAAAGTGAACTAGATTCAGTTGTGATGTAACTGAATATTGTTTTCTTCACAAGTGTGTTAACTTCTTTACATTAAATGTGGGACGCTAATTTGGCGTGCAAGTCTCAACTGTTGTTTAGCAGCAAACAAGTGATGTGGACAATATCCTCATCATGAACCGGGGATCACAGTTTTGGTACTGCAGATTTGACCTCCCTCTAGGAATTGCTAAACTACAGCGCGCCCCATGGTTCAACTGTGCAATTGCACTCTGCCTGTACACAACACACCCACATTTTGCACACCGCTTTCATAAACTTTGACCAAGGAAGGGAAAGAGTTCGTCTGCCATGAAGTGGGTGCTTGTTACCATCTGCATTGCTGCCTTGGCAGCTCTTTTGGGGCAACGACTTCTTAAATTGAGGTAGGCTACATGGTTGCTGAACATTTTAACATTATCGGGCGTGTGTATCTTCTTTGGAATGGCTTCTTCAGAATCATGCTACATTTCCCTGATCAGAGTTTACAATATTGACCTGATTGACATTGTCAACAGAGGCCTCAGGCATTAAAAGTGATATTTTGAACTACTTTAGGTGAATTGAGCAGTGTGGTGAGAGTGTCAAAAGCTGAATTCAGAATGATCTGTGTTGCTTTTGCTTTCACTCCAAAGTAATATTAACCGGGTTCTATTTGCAGTGAAATAGCCCTTGCCAACAGAGAAGTGCCTGTAAAACGCCCCCCAACTGTCACCTATTAAAGAATATAGGTATGTCTGAACCAGTCCATTAAATTGTAATCATACATTGACATTATAACAGTTCATGCTTTAATTAATACATATAGTATAGTTCTTCTGTGTTTCACATCGGTGTGAGATAGATACCAATGTAATGTTGAAATAGCCTGTTCTACTTTGAGCCTATTCCAGTTATTCCAGGAGGCTCAAAATAATGAGTCTTCTCAGTATATGTGATGAGATCAGGCTGTATCACTGCTACTTGGGCAAGTGTCAGGGCTGAAGTCCATTAGCTAATAGGCCAAGTATCAACGTGTCCCAGCATGCTTTGTTTGGTGTCATGATGATGAATGTTATGTTCAATGAAGGCCTATGGGATAAAAAATGATACATTGATATAGGCTAATGGTTTGTGGAAAATCCTATATGTACAGAATATGGAGCAGAGGACTTCACCATACTTCGAGATGGACTGGCCATCATAAGCACCGTAAGTAATATCCATTGTCATGATGCGATCCTTCATGGCAAGCATATTCTGGAAGGCACACTGAATAATTAAAATATTGTCCTCAATTCATAATATTGCATGTTGAACATACCTCACTCACACTGATGATAAAATAACTATTTTTACAGAATAAAATGGCTGTTTTTAACAAAACAATACATACACCCTGTTTGTATCCCCAAATGGCACCCTATTCCCTACATAGTGCACTAATTTGTCAAAAGTATGCACTATATAGGGAATAGGGAGCCATTTAGGACTTAACCCTGTCACTCATGTCAAATCATTACCCCCCCACCCAGGGCTTGAAATATCCTGGAATGCCCTCCTTCTCTGATGACCCAGGGAAGATCTATACCCTGGACCTGTTGGACCCCAGACTGACCGGTGGAGCTGACAATCAAAGGAGACCTGGACCGGGACTCCTTCAACCCCCATGGAATCAGTGTCTACATTGACGAGACAGGTAAGTATGGGAGATTTAGCTCTCACATATGAAATTAGTTCATTTCAAAACATTGGACAGGGTGTAGTACAGTACAATATACAGTACCAGTCAAAAGTTTGGACACACCTGCTCATTCAAGGGTTTTCAGAATTTTTTACTATTTTCTACATTGTAGAGTAATAGCGAAGACATTACAACTATGAAATAACACATATGGAATCATGAGGTAACCAAAAAAGTGTTAAACAAATCAAAATATATTTTAGATTCTTCAAATTAGCAACCCTTTGCCTTGATGACAGCTTAGCACACTCTTGGCATAAGAAAAAACCCTTGAATGAGTAGGTGTGTCCAAACATTTGACTGGTACTGTATAGCAAAACAGTACAGTATACAGTAAAACAATACAGTATACAGTAAAACAGTACAGTAACAGTACAACATACAGTATACAGTACAACAGTACAGTATACAGTACAGTATACAGTACAACAGTACAGTATACAGTACAACAGTACACAGTAAAAGAGTACAGTATACAGTAAAACAATACAGTATACAGTAAAACAGTACAGTATACAGTACAACAGTACAGTATACAGTACAACAGTACACAGTAAAAGAGTACAGTATACAATAAAACAATACAGTATACAGTTAACAGTACAGTATACAGTACACAGTAAAATAGTACAGTATACAGTAAAACAATACAGTATACAGTACAACAGTACAGTATACAGTACAACAGTACACAGTAAAAGAAGTACAGTATACAATAAAACAATACAGTATACAGTAAAACAGTACAGTACAACAGTACAGTATACAGTACAACAGTACAGTATACAGTACAACACAGTACACAGTAAAAACAGTACAGTATACAGTACAACAGTACACAGTAAAAGAGTACAGTATACAATAAAACATGTGTCAGCAGTTATTCTAGTTACTCAAGTCAGAAATCGCAGCAAATCCCTCTATTCCAGACCAGATTATCCCAAATTGGGAACACCCTTCAGACCATTGCCTATGGAATTATGAACACTACTGTGTGTGTGTGTGTGTGTGTGTGTGTGTGTGTGTGTGTGTGTGTGTGTGTGTGTGTGTGTGTGTGTGTGTGTGTGTGTGTGTGTGTTCCCTGTCAATCAATAGAGAGCCTTAGACACCAGAGGGGACAGTAGAGACCATATTTCTCACTGCTGAACTTTCATCTCCTTCCAGATAAAACCATCCATCTGTTTGTTGTCAATCACCCTCAACATTACACGAGCCAGCTAGAGATCTTTCTATTCGTCGAAGAGGACAACACCATTGTGCACCTGAAAACTATAAAGCATGATCTCCTTCATAGGTAGGTGTGAGATATTTACATGATGTGGATGAACCACATTGGCTATGTACTGTACAGTATAACCAGTGAGAGTTCCACAGTGGTGTGTTTCTGCTTGGCTAACTCTGTATGTTTTTGCCCTTTACTCTCTCAGTGTGAATGACATTGTGGCTGTGGGAGTGGAGAGCTTCTATGCCACCAACGATCACTCCTATCCCAGTGAAGTGCTACACATGCTGTCTGTCTTCCTGGRTCTACCCTGGGCTGGTGTGGTTTACTACAGCCCTGGAGGAGTGAAGGCAGTGGGCGATGGCTTCCTATCTGCAAACGGCATCAACATGTCACCCGACAAAAGGTGCCTTCTTTGTTTCCACAATTGTAGTAAAGTCTACACAATGGAAAATCAAACAGTTTAAAATGTACAAATCTGTTGTGCTCTTTGGAAGCGTGTTATGCAGTAAAACAATAAATGTGTTTTTTCCCCCCAGGTATCTATACGTGTCCGCTATTTTGGAGCATGAGATTGCTGTTTTTGAGATAAAGAAAAACAAAGACTTGGTACATGTCAAGGTAAAACTTTTTCACTACATCGAACATGAACGCAAACTTCTTTACGTGCACAATATTATATTTTGTATTGTTTCTAGAGATGGTTCAACCGCTATATTACAATCAGCCATCACATTCCTAATGATGTCTGTCTCCAACCAGTCTGTAGCCGTTGGGTCTCTCTGTGACAACATCGAGGTGGACCATGTAACAGGTGACATATGGCTGGGTTGTCACCCTAATGGAGCAAAGTTAGCAGTATATGACCCTGAGGATCCACCTGGATCGGAGGTTAGTACGTCATTTACCATGTCCTCTCTAGTTCTATTATATTATAGGAATAAATTCACTCTGATCTCAGTTCCAAATGGCACCCTATTCCCTATAGCAGTGGTTCCCACACTTTTTATAGTCCCGTACCCCTTCAAACGTTCAACCTCCAGCTGCRTACCCCCTCTAGCACCAGGGTCAGCGCACTCTCAAGTGTTGTTTTTTGCCATCATTGTAAGCCTGCCACACACACACTATACAATACATTTATTAAACATAAGAATGAGTGTGAGTTTTTGTCACAACCCAGCTCGTGGGAAGTGACAAAGAGCTCTTATAGGACCAGGGCACAAATAATAATATAATAATAGTCAATAATTTTGCTCTTTATTTAACCATCGTAGATATAAAACCTTATTTGTTCATCAAAAATTGTGAATAACTCACCACAGGTTAATGAGAAGGGTGGGCTTGAAAGGATGCACATAACTCTGCAATGTTGGGTTGTATTGGAGAGAGTCTCAGTCTTAAATCATTTCCCACACACAGTCTGTGCCTGTATTTAGTTTTCATGCTGAGGGCCGAGAATCCACTCTCACATAGGTACGTGGTTGCAAAGGGCATCAGTGTCTTAAAAGCACGATTTGCCAAGCAGGATACTCTGAGCGCAGCCCAATCCAGAAATCTGTCAGTGGCTTTTGATTAAATTAAACTTTCACAGAACCGCTTGCTGTAATTTTTAYGAGGCTCTCTTGTTCAGATATCGGTAAGTGGAATGGAGGCTGGGCATGAAAGGGATAACGAATCCAGTTGTTTGTGTCATCCGTTTCGGGAAAGTATCTGCGTAATTTCACACCCAACTCACTCAGGTGTTTCGCTATATCACCTTTGACATTGTCCGTAAGCTTGAGTTCATTTGCACACAAAAAAAATCAYACAATGATGGAAAGACCTGTGTGTTGTTCTTGTTAATGCAGACAGAGAAGAGCTCCAACTTCTTAATCATAGCCTCAATTTTGTCCCGCACATTGAATATAGTTGGGGAGAGTCCCTGTAATCCTAGATTCAGATCATTCAGTCGAGAAAACATCACCCAGATAGGCCAGTCGTGTGAGAAACTCGTCATCATGCAAGCGGTTAGACAAGTGAAAATTATGTCAGTAAAGAAAACTTTAAGCTCGTCTCTCAAATCAAAAAAATGTGTCATTACTTTGCTAGTTGTTTATCAGAGCACTTCTGTATGTTGTAAAATAGTTACATGGTCGCTGCCCATATCATTGCATAGTGCAGAAAATACACGAGAGTTCAGAGGCCTTGCTTTAACAAAGTTAACCATTTTCACTGTAGTGTCCAAAACGTCTTTCAAGCTGTCAGGCATTCCCTTGGCAACAAGAGCTTCTCGGTGGATGCTGCAGTTTACCCAAGTGGCGTCGGGAGCAACTGCTTGCACTCCACTATGTCTCCCTGTCATGGCTATTGCGCATTCAGTACAGATACCAACATGAGCAGCAGATACGTTTGGCTACATACGGACCGTTAGTGGAATCCCCGCGAGAGAATAACAGTTAATGTGATTGCATGTTAATTATTTGACAAGGCTACCTGTATTTGACATTGTGTTGTTATTTCGCTGAACACCAGGTGGTAAAATTGGAATACCTGCCCTATAGAGTATACTCCCTATGGGCCTTGGTCAAAAGTAGTGTAGTGCACTGTATAGGGAATAGACTGCCATTTGGGATACAGCACATGGACCAAAAGCTTTAATTGCTTTTCTTTATCATCATTTGTTTTATAGGTCATTAGGATTCGKGACGTCCACTATGAGAAGCCAGTTGTGACCCAGGTGTATGCTGATRATGGCAGTGTGCTCATAGGATCTACTGTAGCAGCTCCCTATGAAGGAAAGCTTCTCATAGGAACAGTCTACCACAAAGCCCTGGTCTGTGATCTGAAGTAGCCAATGATTCCTTTCAGACATCTGATTTCCAAAGTCTGTGTGTGTATATAGAGATGCAGTAATGACACTCAAACTGTATTGTACTCAAAGTCTGTGCTGTTTCTGTATAGTACATCTTGTCTGGTGTAATATGATTGAAAAGTATAAATATTCCACATGGTTGCCACAATATAACACTGCAATTGCTGTGATGCATAGCATGTGTAATWATGTTAAATGATAAGAGGCCGTCTGCGCTCTTTTAAGTTCCTTAGTACTCAATAGTGTCTGTTCCAGGTGCGTAGGAATCAAAATAAGAATAGTGGAAAAGATGAGACCCGCACACTGTCGACAAAATGAATGAATCCAAAACTGAGGCTTGATGTGTTATTATGTTTACATGTATCTTACTACACTATTTGTATTGATTAAACAGTTATATTCCATTCTCTGACATTGACAAATTGTTGATAATCGATCTTTGGGGGAATTTTTGGGGGGGGTAATGACAAAGCAAAAAATACAAAATGTTTCAATATCTTACATCTCCTTTTTCAAGTCCACAACCACTACATCTACTCATATAAAAACATGGAAATCGCATAGAAATTCATGTAAACTTTATTTCTGAAGGCAGTTTGTTACAATAGACAAACTACGTTGCTTTCAGTTTTCTCATTTTAGAGTCAGGTAAATCACACTGGCAACTCTGAGTCCATTGTTTGCTATATTTTCCTTTCTTTACTTTCCCCACAGACCAAAATGTGTGTTTAACATCGAGATAAACATGACAGAGAAGACAGGAAGCTGTCTAGACTGTGTATTCATGATCTTAGGCCTTGATAATCCTGGGTCATACATTTCACTGATCACTATGTTAAGGAAAACCGTTGAACATTTGGACCCACTCCTCACCACAGGGGAATATGACCAATCCTAACTCTGCCATTGTCTCTGGCTGTCCCAGGACCTTGTTATGATGCTTCTACATCATTCAGTTCAGATGGATAAAAAGGTGTGATCGGTGTGATACATGAAAAGGTGTGATAAATAAAAAGGTGTGATGGGTACGATAAATAAAAAGGTGTGATGGGGGTGATAAATTAAAAGTTGTGATGGGTACAATAAATAAAAAGTTGTGATGATCCGCAGACCCATCACCGACCCATCATACCTTTTTATTTATCTGAATTCACGGGTTTTACGCACCAACCAAACTTCTAGGAAAGCGCGATGGTCCCCTTTTGATTACATCATTCAGTTCTCCATGAAGAGGATGGATCCAAGGCTTCAGCCTTTCTCGTCATTCTCCTCTCCYGAATCCCCCTCCACTACCTTTGATACAGTAAACCTATTCTCTCCACCATCTTGATTCTGAACATTCTCCTCTTTGTTGATGTTAGGACCTAGATCGGCGGGGTTGAGGTTCTCTTTTGAGTTGGACACATTAACAGCCTTCGCTCTAGTGTCCCTATCCAGACAGTTCTCCTCAAACACAGGGTCTTTCATAAAGACAGGGTCTCCCATAAAGACAGGGTCATCCTCGATAAGCCTCTGCCCCTCCTCTCCCATCCCAAAGCTGCTTAGTAACATATTGTGACTGATGCTGAGGTGGCGCCTCAGGCGGCGTGGGGAATGCTCCAGGGTTTGGATATTCGTCCCCAGGATGTCACTACAGCTCTTTGAACGACTCAACTCCTTGAATTCCGTCTTCGGCTTCGTGGCAGCGCCAATCTGCCTGATGGCGGTGCTGTAGTCCTCATGCTTCTCAGACAGGAAGTTGAAGATGTCGACGGCGGTGGGGAGGCGGCGAGGGCTGCGGATGTCGTCCTTCTCAGGCTGCCATCGATGGTCCGGGTGGTCCATCCTGTGTCTCTGCCTTCTCTTCTTCAGGACCTTGTGGGCCGACACAACCATGTGGACGTTCCAGCTGAAGAACAGAGACAGCCAGGCCAGACCCATGTAGATCCACACCTCTGCAAACACCCGGTACAGCCTTGGGTAGTCTATGTTCGGATTGATACCTGTGGAGTCAAAAAGGSAACATAGTTTAATTAAGTATATGTCACCCTTTGTTCAGCTTGGACCAAGCAGGATTGCACCAGGCAATGAATCCACCTCCAAATGACTTCATGATCCTCTAACGTGAATTAGGTGATATCATTCTTCACATATCTCTTTAACATAAACTAATATTTTCTGAAGAATGCCATCTACTTCATGAAAAGCCTATGTAACTACCGGCGACGTAGTCCCCGAAGCCAACAGTGGTGAGGGTGATGAAGGAGAAGTAGAAGCCCTCCAGGTACGACCATCCCTCCAGGGACATGAACACAAACGGGGGGATCACCAGGTGTACCAGCAGACCCCACAGGAGGAAGATGGCCGTGCAGATCAACTGGACCTTTTTCTGCAGACGTCACACAGGGAGAATCAATCAATCATTCAAATGTATTTTTATAAAGAACTTTGTGACAACTGCTGATGTAAAAAGGGCTTTACAGTGAGCCGGCCTAGACCCCAGAGAGCAACCAAAGCAGAAGCTAAAGCACAGTGAGAAGAACAAGCAACGGCATGTGACACAAGTGACAATGTTAGACCAATCCCTTTGATTTGACCATGTCAATTGTCATTTTTGAGTGTTCCACCAGATCTGGTGATAAKGCTTGTAGGCTAACACTTCTCCATTAGTTGGACCATACAGGATTCAGTAATTAGTACGCAGCTACAGTGGCTAAACGTGGCTTGTCATTGGCTAATCCGCTGTTAATAAATGCTTAAGTCATGTATTGCACCTCCCCCAAAGTCATTRATATAAATCCAAATCAGCACACTAAACGTGCTGAGAGACTCCCAGTGAGTCTTACCACACTAAGKCCTTTGAGTACCAGGACCTGTCCCAGGCGCTTGGCTCTGTCTCCGAAGAACGAGCCCAGCTCACTAATCCAGGTGAGGCAGAGAGGGATCCCACACAGGCCATACAGGATGCAGAATATACGGCCGCCAGCCGTCTTTGGGGCAACATTACCATAACCTGCAAATCACAAACGTATAGGCTTTCAGACGGGTGTGGCAGCTTCATTTCTGCTATGGTTAGACATTGGGTAACTGAGTTGGCAGCAGTTATCGGACAGAGATGTACATGATTCAATGTTTCCAGTGTTGTATTCAAGATATTGCCCACCTATGGTAGTGACAATAGTGGCAGCAAAGACAACCGAATTGGTCCAGTCCCAGTTGTTGTAGGTATTCTCTCCAGTGATGGTCACACCTTGTCCAGCAGCGTCTGACACCACCTAGGGAACAGAGTGGGTTATCACACTGTACAAACAGAGCTGATTGGGGTTAAACGTTGACGCGTTTCAGTGGGAGGAATTTCAGGAGTCTTCACACTCTGGGTAAACACAGCTCTAGAGTTACTTTGGGAATCTAAATTCACTGAGATTGAGCAAATAAAAATATAAAATGTTCCCACTYTGATTTGTTTGAAAAGTATWTTTKAGTCATTACACACAAACAATAGACCCCTCTTATATATTTCCAGAACCTTCAAATAGAAGCACACAGCCGTAATTTAYGGACTGAAAACGCCCYCTGTAGTCTCGTAAACACGACCCTAGACAGCAGTGGCATTAAAACACTGGAGGCAACCCGGATATCTAGAGAGACAACGCCCTCTGAAAATATGYTGCCCCTTGGCTATTCCACGCTAGCAGAGTGGCACTGAGACTGATTTYTCACTATAAAATGTATGTYRAATGAAAACCAATGATTGCAAAGTTAAACAAAACATACAACTCTGCACAAGGACTACTTTTAACAATTTCCACTGAAAACATATTGGCTTGAAGAACAGTGCAGAYGCAAAGTTTGGCAACATAATGACTGTGCAGTCKTCTGACGTCATTCTGTTACCAAACTTTGCATGTGCACTGTTATCGGAACAAAGAAAATGCCAAACCAGTTCTTCTGAACTGTCCCAACATGCTGGCTTGGCTCCTTTGGTTAAAGAGCAGRGATGATGAAAATGCATGYAGGCTCATCAGTGATGTGTTCTGTTGCTATARTTGAAACTTGATTCATAAGYGTAGTAGTACTCCAAACTTTTACTGCAACAGTGAAAATAATATATTCAATGCATAATAACATATAAAAATATGCACATCTATTATCAATAACACAGTCATATCAGTACTGCCAAGGACTGAAATGTCCTAACTTGACAAGCTTTGTTTAGATGAAATAATTTCAGATGATCTACAATGTTATTTTTTCATGTAAAATTACCCACAAAGCATTTGACATCAGGCAATGCCTTTTGGACGTCTTTTTCTGGTCCAAAAGGGGGTATTTTGGGGGTATTTTTTTGGAGCGCTGATTTCAACGTCCACGGATGTAGATTTTTGGTCCAGTCCGGACCAAATCTGAACCAATCATAGTTGTCCCAAACATTTGGCCCAAACATAGACATTCAGATTTGGTCTGGTCCGGACCGGCCTTGATTTAGCCCAAACACAGACATGGATCTGGTCCACACYGACCAAATGTGTACTTTATCATTAGAATAATACCCAGCCAGTGTTTGTTTTTACATGTATATTTAGGACATTCAGCAGATGCTCTTATCCAGAGTGACTTACAGTCAGTGTATTCAACTAATGTAGATAAACAACAACATATTAGTCATAGCAAGAAAACAATCATTTGTAAACGTTACTCAGAATGTTATTGTAGTTAAGGTGGTCTGTTGGTTCATTCTGTATGCCGGCCTACTTTGATCATCATTGCTGCCAGTTTTAAAGCATTTGAAAAAGCGAACATAACTGCATGTTTACAGATGGGACCAATAATACATATGTTGTTTCTTACTTAATAGAACATGTATAGCATTTAAAATGTTGCCATAGAATCAATGTCTGAAAAATACATATTTTCAACGTGTGGAAAATACATATTTGTTCCATTCATTCAGCCTCTAAAATGCACCTGATTTCAACGTCCAGAAAAGAAGTATTTTTGACATCCATATAACACTTATTTTCGAGGTCCCAGAGGTCTAAGCTTTCATTCAGCACCTGAAATGCACGTGATGTCAACTTCTGGAAAATAGGTATTTTCAATATAATTTTGCTTACTGGGTATGTTTATTATCCAGGGACAACGTCCATGGGCCTAAATAGTTGTAGAACAGTAGGCCTAAAACATAGTGGCAATTCTACGGTAACAGAGGGATTCTGAGACTCGGGTTTTTCACTTTAAAATAAACAAAAAACAATGATTGCAAAAAGTTCAACCATACAACTCCATGCACAAGGACTACTTTGAACAATTTCCACTGAAATGTTCACAATACATTTGCTTGAAGAACAAAAGTGCATAGAGTTGTATGGTTTGTTTAACTTTGCAATTATTGTTTTTTGTTTGACATACATTTTAAAGTGAAATATCCGACTTTCAGCAATAGCTGTTACACCTTGGAATCGCCCATAGTGTAAAATACAATTTTAGAGATATAATAAAGTTCCAATGCAGACCAAGCTGACAACACAGTAATGATAATCATTAAAACACAGATTGTGAATATAAAGATGCTTTCTAAATTGAATCCCTACATACCCCAAAATATAGTTCAGATCTTCTTTAGTCAAGCACGGATATGTTTTAAGAATGTTTTCCTTTTGACGGGAATATTCGGATTTGGCCAGTTTCCAATTGGGTTCTTCAAGTATTTGAAATATTGCTGCCCCGATCGATAGGTAAAAAATGATCCTGACGTTAATACAGGACCCTTATCAGACATTGCCGATCACTTAAAAACAATCCTCATTATAAAACTCGCATCAAAATTGTTGCCCAAAACAAAAATAGGACGCGTGTTGCATTCAAACTTCTCTTCCTGGTTCCTGTGCTGGGTAATTACAAACGTGGGAGCTGGGATTGTGATAATACAATGGAGGAGGACAAATTCAATCCAGCCCACATACAAGACATCGTTTCAGGTGTGCGCCATTGTTTAGCCTATAGTATCATTTTCAAAGAGACAGAAAAACGTTATAAGTGACTTTCTGATTTCTACAACCTAGCTATATGGGTTTAAAGCTGGAATCCGTAGCTGTGAAACTGCCACGTTAGCCTAGCTACTTCAAACAACGAACACAGTTTTTCCCCCTCGAACATCATTGCATATCATTGCAGCGCGATAGAACAGCAGAGTATGTATTTCTCAAGCTTCATAAACAAAGCCAAATCTATTAAAAATGCGACCAGTGGCACTGTTCACTGTATGCTGATCTCAGATGTAATGCTGTGCGGATTAAAGGTCTCAAATTAAATATCTTTATTGAGTTTTGACTGATTGAAAGTCTCTGGCTGGGGATGTGTTTATGGAAAACAGCCACATAGACGTCTACCCKTACGAAAAAAGATTGCAGTATAACTGGTGTATGCTGCAAATACTGCGTCCAAAATAACACCGTTTTTTTACTGCAGTCATTTTGCAGTGTATTYGCAGTTCAACTTCAGTACACTGGTTATTCTGCAATTACTGCATCCAAAATACCACAGTTGACTGCAGTTACTGCACGCTTACTGCTGTTTCAAAACTGTACTCTTTTTTTGTAAGGGTATAATTGGTTCAGATTTGGTCTTGTCCATTTGGCTCAAAAATAGATGTCTACGTTTTGTTTGGACAGCACAGTACAGTAGAGAACTATACAGTAACCGACTACATTACATTAAAAAAGTAGAGTACAGTACAATACAGTATAGTACAGTACAGTATAGTACAGTACAGTACAGTATAATGTACTGAATTGTATCCGCCTTTACTCTAATGTACTCTACTTAATTAAACTCTACTGAATTAAACTCTACTGTACTCTACTGAATCAAACTCTACTGTACTGTACTGTATTATCCTGTGCTCTACTGTACTGAATCAAACTCTACTGTACTGTATTATCCTGTGCTCTACTGTACTGAACTGTGCCGTACTGTGCTGTTCAAACTTGTGAAGCATAGCCTAGAAGTCTATCATTCGTTCAGAGTTGGTCCGGTCTGGAGCAACCACATTTGTACTTGTTTGGGGNCCGAAGCTCATTAGTATAATCTCCAGTTTGCAAGTGTTTGTTTTTTACACTTCTATTTAGGACATTCAGCAGATGCTCTTATTCAGAGTGACATACAGTCAGTGCATTCAACTAAAGTAGATAAACAACATATCACAGTCATAGCAAGACAAAAAATATGACTGAGAATGTTATTGTAGTTGACGTGGTCTGATGCTTTACTCTGTAGGTTGGACTACTTTGAACATCATTGCTGCCAGTTTGTAAGCTTTTGAAAAGCKAACATAAGTGCATGTTTACAGATGGGAGCAATAATACATATTCTATGTTGCAATCTTCACCTGGCTCCTCTTTCCTATATTAAATGGATTTAAAATGWATTATTGTGATATTATGTTTACTTCATTGAGAATGTATGTACAGTTTAWATTTGGCCATAGAATTAATTACCAAAAAAATAACTATTTTCAAYGCCTGTCAATGACGTCTTTTCACCTTTCATTCAGAACTGAAAATGGACCTGATTTCAACATCCGGAAAATATGTATTTTCACCTTTCATTTAGAACCTAAAATGAACCTAACTTCAACGTCAGGAAAATACGTATTTACAACGTAATTTTGCTTACTGGGCATGTATAATGTTATTAACCTATATGTAGGCTACATTATTGACATATAATAACATTATATGTAGGCTATAATAACATAATAGCCTACATTATTGCCTTTCATAAAATACAGGTACACACATTTACTTGCAGGCATTGCCTACACACAAGTGCACAATAGAGGCACTAATAGAGTTCGCCAGCTTGTAGTCCCAAAAACCAGAAATTAGTTACCTCTGGTTCGTTCACCCATTCCTATGGAGGGAAATGAATCGGGAAAGAAGGTCTGAGGCTAACACAGGCTCAGGAGATCTTATACATTTTGTTTTATGAGATATCAGTCAGTTAACGTGGCTATGAATTATGAAGCCTTTAGGTACTTGTTYTGATTACATAAATGCTTCAAAATTCACAAAAGGTGATGTTAGCTGAGATTATCTCATAGAACAAAAGGTATAAGAGCTCCTAAACTTGTGTTTACGGGTTCAGGGTAACAGGGTTTAGGGTACAGGGTTAGGGTACATGGTTAGGGTACAGGAGTACATGGTTAGGGTACATGGTTAGGGTACAGAGTACATGGTTAGGGTACATGGTTAGGGTCAGGGTTAGGGTACAGGGTTAGGGTACACGGTTAGGGTACAGGGTTAGGGTACAGGGTTAGGGTACAGGGTAAGGGTACATGTTAGGGTACAGGGTTAGGGTACAGGGTTAGGGTACAGGGTTTAGGGTACATGGTTAGGGTACATGGTTAGGGTACAGGGTTAGGGTACAAGGTTAGGGTACAGGGTTAGGGTACATGGTTAGGGTACAGGGTTAGGGTACATGGTTGGGTACATGGTTAGGGTACAGGTTTAGGGTACAGGGTTAGGGTACATGGTTAGGGTACAGGTTTAGCCACTGTCACCTTTGTCTCTCCAGACCAACTTCCGTGGCATGAGATCACAGACGACTGTCAAACTGGGCCATGGCATCTGGAAATACTACAGGTCTGTTCTGTTTTTACAGTATTGAGATTGACCAAATATGGGGCAAATCAGTTTCTGTATCTATCATTATAACGTTACTGACCTCAAGTGCAGAGCTGGAAACAGGGGGAACGTTGAAATGGCATTAACAAGCCTCTGGTGTATATACGGATACAGTATACAAGAATATTGTTATTTTTTACTCTGAAGTCGTACTGTAACATAATCCTAAATAATTACTGGACATGGTCACAACATGACAGCAGACAAGGGCAGAAGGAATGTAGACAATAGGTGAGTTTTTACTACACACACCCTCCCTCCACCCTCCAGTTGCCTAGAACCCTCCCTTCCCCTCTCCCTAATGCAGGGAGCAGGTGCTGGGCTGGACCCCAGAGAGATGAGGAGAGGGGAGGGACACCACTCACAGATGCACCCTCCCCAGAGACTCTGACAGACAGACACAGACAGCCAAGACACAAAACCTCTCACTCTAAGAAAGTCAGCAACACACACACACCACACACACACACACACACACACACACACACACACACACACACACACACACACACACACACACACACACACACACACACACACACACACACACACACAACCACACACACACACACACACACACACACACACGGAGTGTGTTTATTTCCCTCTCGTCTTTCATCCCTCTCTTTGGCTCCATCCCTGATTACATAACGGCCCCTATACACCTCCCTCTCTCCCCCTTCCGACTCCTCTCCCGTTGCCTTCCTTCCTCTGTTCTGTTAGCTACTGCATCATGGGTAGAGACATCTAACACCTTGTTTTGCATCACACAAATATATCTATAATATGTAAAACATATTTTGCAGCTGTGAACATCTGGTATTAATAAAATATGCCAGTCGGCAAATATAGTACTGTCTGTAGCATGGTTAAGGAGACTTAGTTTGTGGTTGGAGATCTAAGCTCTAGAAGCACTAATGGCATGGATGGATGGTAGGCTAAACCGCACATTAATATTCATAGTGCACCATTATAGTATCAAGTATTTATGAAGCAGGAATGTTCCATGTTTCTGCACTATTCTCCCAGTAGATAGCATACTATAGGAGCAGTAGCTGTGTTGCCCCTCCCCCTCGTGCCCAGTTTGGATGCTTCAGGGAGACGTGCTAGTCTAGTTGCACAACATCAGGGTCATCATGTTCAGTAGGAACCAATGAGAGAAAACATTTGAAGGGGGGAAAGGAAAATAAATTGTTATTGAACAAGTTCAGGTAGTATCTGCTCTGTTTCAGTAAGTTTTCTCCCCGTTTCACCACCCCCTGAACGCACCCGGGGTTTTCCTTACAAGAGCTAAACATTTAATACAGACAAGTGAGATGACTGTGGAAATAGCCACGCCAATTAGAACGTCTGCCCTGTCTGCATCACTGAGATCAGAGGGTTTTCTAAAACCTTGGTGATGATGCACGCTCTCCGATTCAACAGCAGTCAAAGGACACGGGCCTGTGTCAAGGCATTGCTCCATCTATTATGAAACAGCTTGATCCACTTTATAGGCATTACGAAGCTATGTGCACCACAGCCTTTGTGTTAATATCTGCTCATGTTCTTACACTGTTTCAGTGTTCATCCTCCTGTATCTGTGCCAGTAGAATCATCCCTGAGTTTGTGCTTCCCACTGGTGGCTAAAGAGACAACTACAGTTTTGGCTCAACCTCCAAATACAGAAAGCTTCCCCCAAGAGTATTCGTGACAGGATTGTCTTTGAAAGTGGTGTTGGCCTTCTTCACGCAGAAATGCTCCATTGCAGGTTATGTTCTGGTCAGTTATATGTGATAGTTATTACTACTCTAGAACACAGTTATTCAGATGAAACCCACGTTAGATAAAGACCAACATTCTGGCACGTTGTGTGCCAACAGCACCAGTTGAGTCATAGGGGAAACCCATAGACGGGAACACTTTTCCCCATTACGCCACGATGCCGCAATGCATGTTGGGACGGCAAGTGTTTGGGAGAGATAAAGACGCCAGAAGGCCTCAGCCAGACGTGATGCCACCACTCCTACTTCAGCCTGGGTGAGCGCACCAAAGCGCAGGCATGCCAGAAGACATACTCACACATCAAGATCAGTTGTAGCAAACTGGCTCAAATTAGATCCTCATATGTGCTCTAATGCTTGGTGGGATTAGAGCTCAATATTCAAACAAGGGATATTGTATTTCTGACTCCCATAGACCAAATACAGGCCCTTCAGTCATTTCCTGTCTGCCTAACAAGTAATATATTTAGCACATGATGTTAAATAAACACATGAAACAGCCTACTCCAATGATTCTAAAGAGCAGCCTTTTAGCAGTACTGAAAAATAGAATTGGATACTCACCAAACATCAGCATGGAAACACAGGAGACATCTCAGACAGGACGAGGTTCAGGGATCCACTCCAGACGAGTGAGAAAAAGGAAACAATCAGTAAAATAAGATCAGGAAGGGTTGAAATATATAGATTATAGCTCCCTATTCCCTGTGCCCTGGTCAAAAAGTAGTAAATATATATATTATAGCTCCCTATTCCCTGTGCACTACCAGAGCTATGGGCCCTGGTCAAAAGTACTAATTATAGATTATAGCTCCCTATTCCCTGCACTACCAGAGCTTGGGCCCTGGTCAAAAGTAGTAAAATATATATATAGTTCCCTATTCTCTGTGCACTACCAGAGCTATGGGACCTGGTCAAAAGTAGTAATAATATATTATAGCTCCCTATTCCCTGTGCACTACCAGAGCTATGGGCCCTGGTCAAAAGTAGTACATATATAGATTTATAGCTCCCTATTCCCTGTTGCACTACCAGAGCTATGGGCCCTGGTCAAAAGTAGTAAATATATAGATTATAGCTCCCTATTCCCTGTGCACTACCAGAGCTATGGGCCCTGGTCAAAAGTAGTAAATATATAGATTATAGCTCCCTATTCCCTGTGCACTACCAGAGCTATGGGCCCTGGTCAAAGTAGTAAATATATAGATTATAGCTCCCTATTCCCTGTGCACTACCAGAGCTATGGGCCTTGGTCAAAAGTAGTAAATATATAGATTATAGCTCCCTATTCCCTGTGCACTCCAGAGCTATGGGCCCTGGTCAAAAGTAGTAACTATATAGGAAATAAGGTGCAATTTGGGACATATTCGGCATATTCCTTCCCCATGAATTCTATTTCACAAATGTTCACAATTTTATGTATGAAATACATATAATGTTACAAAACTGGCCATCTTGCATTGCATAGTTGTATTGGACATTCTTTCTCTGTGAAACTACAGTGCCTTCAGAAA